>NC_143035.1:43132500-43272500 GCF_057628025.1 Oncorhynchus mykiss
GAGGCTATATACAGGGGGTACCGGTACAGAGTCAATGTGGAGAATATACAGGGGGTACCGGTACATAGTCAATGTGGAGGCTATATACAGGGGGTAGTAGTACAGAGTCAATTTGGAGGCAATGTACAGGGGGTACTGAGTCAAAGTGGAGGCTATATACAGGGTGTTACGGTACAGAGTCAATGTGGAGGCTATATACAGGGGGCACCGGTACAGAGTCAATGTGGAGGCTATATACAGGGGGTACCAGTACTGAGTCAATGTGGAGGCTAAATACAAGGGGTACCAGTACAGAGTCAATGTGGAGGCTATATACAGGGGGTACCAGTACTGAGTCAATGTGGAGGCTATATACAGGGTGTTACGGTACAGAGTCAATGTGGAGGCTATATACAGGGGGCACCGGTACAGAGTCAATGTGAAGGCTATATACAGGGGGTACCAGTACTGAGTCAATGTGGAGGCTAAATACAAGGGGTACCAGTACAGAGTCAATGTGGAGGCTATATACAGGGGGTACCAGTACTGAGTCAATGTGGAGGCTAAATATAGGGGGTAACGGTACAGAGTCAATGTGGAGGCTATATACAGGGGGTACAGAGTCAATGTGGAGGCTATATACAGGGGGTACCAGTACAGAGTAAATGTGGAGGCTATATACAGGGGGTACTTGTACAGAGTCAATGTGGAGGCTTTAAACAGGGGGTACCGGTACTGAGTCAATGTGGAGACTATATACAGGGGGTACCGGTACAGAGTCAATGTGGAGGCTATATACAGGGGGTACCAGTACTGACTCAATGTGGAGGCTAAATATAGGGGGTAACGGTACAGAGTCAATGTGGAGGCTATATACAGGGGGTACAGAGTCAATGTGGAGGCTATATACAGGGGGTACCAGTACTGAGTCAATGTGGAGGCTATATACAGGGTGTTACGGTACAGAGTCAATGTGGAGGCTATATACAGGGGGCACCGGTACAGAGTCAATGTGGAGGCTATATACAGGGGGTACCAGTACAGAGTCAATGTGGAGGCTATATACAGGGGTACCGGTACAGAGTCAATGTGGAGGTTATATACAGGTGGTAATGGTACAGAGTTTATGTGGAGGCTATATACAGGGGGTACCGGTACAGAGTCAATGTGGAGGCTATATACAGGGGGTACAGAGTCAATGTGGAGGCTATATACAGGGGGTACCGGTACAGAGTCAATGCGGAGGCTATATACAGGGGGTACAGGTACAGAGTCAATGTGGAGGCTTTAAACAGGGGGTACCGGTACTGAGTCAATGTGGAGACTATATACAGGGGGTACCGGTACAGAGTCAATGTGGAGGCTATATACAGGGGGTACCAGTACTGACTCAATGTGGAGGCTAAATATAGGGGGTAACGGTACAGAGTCAATGTGGAGGCTATATACAGGGGGTACAGAGTCAATGTGGAGGCTATATACAGGGGGTACCAGTACAGAGTAAATGTGGAGGCTATATACAGGGGGTACTTGTACAGAGTCAATGTGGAGGCTATATACAGGGGTACCGGTACAGAGTCAATGTGGAGGTTATATACAGGTGGTAATGGTACAGAGTCAATGTGAAGGCTATATACAGGGGGTACCAGTACTGAGTCAATGTGGAGGCTAAATACAAGGGGTACCAGTACAGAGTCAATGTGGAGGCTATATACAGGGGGTACCAGTACTGAGTCAATGTGGAGGCTAAATATAGGGGGTAACGGTACAGAGTCAATGTGGAGGCTATATACAGGGGGTACAGAGTCAATGTGGAGGCTATATACAGGGGGTACCAGTACAGAGTAAATGTGGAGGCTATATACAGGGGGTACTTGTACAGAGTCAATGTGGAGGCTATATACAGGGGTACCGGTACAGAGTCAATGTGGAGGTTATATACAGGTGGTAATGGTACAGAGTTTATGTGGAGGCTATATACAGGGGGTACCGGTACAGAGTCAATGTGGAGGCTATATACAGGGGGTACAGAGTCAATGTGGAGGCTATATACAGGGGGTACCGGTACAGAGTCAATGCGGAGGCTATATACAGGGGGTACAGGTACAGAGTCAATGTGGAGGCTTTAAACAGGGGGTACCGGTACTGAGTCAATGTGGAGACTATATACAGGGGGTACCGGTACAGAGTCAATGTGGAGGCTATATACAGGGGGTACCAGTACTGACTCAATGTGGAGGCTAAATATAGGGGGTACCGGTACAGAGTCAATGTGGAGGCCATATACAGGGGGTACCAGTACAGAGTCAATGTGGAGGGTATATACAGGGAGTACTGAGTCAATGTGGAGGCTATATACAGGGGGTACCAGTACAGAGTCAATGTGGAGGTTATATACAGGGGGTAATGGTACAGAGTTTATGTGGAGGCTATATACAGGGGGTACCGGTACAGAGTCAATGTGGAGGCTATATACAGGGGGTACAGAGTCAATGTGGAGGCTATATACAGGGGGTACCAGTACAGAGTCAATGTGGAGGCTAAATATAGGGGGTACCGGTACAGAGTCAATGTGGAGGCTATATACAGGGGGTACCGGTACTGAGTCAATGTGGAGGCTATATACAGGGTATTACGGTACAGAGTCAATGTGGAGGCTATATACAGGGGGTACCGGTACTGAGTCAATGTGGAGGCTATATACAGGGAGTACCAGTACAGAGTCAATGTAGAGGCTATATACAGGGAGTAACAGTACAGAGTCAATGTGGAGGCTTTATACAGCGGGTACCAGTACAGAGTGAATGTGGAGGCTATATACAGGGGGTACAGAGTCAATGTGGAGGCTATATACAGGGGGTACCAGTACAGAGTCAATGTGGAGGCTAAATATAGGGGGTACCGGTACAGAGTCAATGTGGAGGCCATATACAGGGGGTACCGGCAGAGAGTCAATGTGGAGGCTATATACAGGGGGTAACTGTACAGAGTCAATGTGGAGGCTATATACAGGGGGTACCGGTACTGAGTCAATGTGGAGGCTATATACAGGGTATTACGGTACAGAGTCAATGTGGAGGCTATATACAGGGGGTACCGGTACTGAGTCAATGTGGAGGCTATATACAGGGAGTACCAGTACAGAGTCAATGTAGAGGCTATATACAGGGAGTAACAGTACAGAGTCAATGTGGTGGCTTTATACAGCGGGTACCAGTACAGAGTGAATGTGGAGGCTATATACATGGTTTACCGGTACAGAGTCAATGTGTAGGCTATGTACAGGGGATACAGAGTCAACGTGGAGCCTATATACAGGGGGTACCAGTACAGAGTCAATTTGGAGGCTATATACAGGGGGTACAGCTACTGAGTCAATGTGGAGGCTATGTACAGGGAGTACCAGTACAGAGTCAATGTGGAGGCTATATACATGGTGTACCGGTTCTGAATCAATGTGGAGGCTATATACAGGTGGTACCGGTACAGAGTCAATGTGGAGGCTATATACAGGGGGTACCGGTACAGAGTCAATGTGGAGGCTGTATACAGGGGGTAACGGTACTGAGTCAATGTGGAGGCTATATACAGGGGGTACCGGTACAGAGTCAATGTGGAGGCTATATACAGGGTGTACCGGTACAGGGTCAATGTGGAGGATATATACAGGGGGTACCGGTACAGAGTCAATGTGGAGGCTATATACAGGGTGTACCGGTACAGAGTCAATGTGGAGGCTATATACAGGGAGTAACAGTACAGAGTCAATGTGGAGGCTATGTACAGTGCCTTGCGAAAGTATTCGGCCCCCTTGAACTTTGCGACCTTTTGCCACATTTCAGGCTTCAAACATAAAGATATAAAACTGTATTTTTTTGTGAAGAATCAACAACAAGTGGGACACAATCATGAAGTGGAACGACATTTATTGGATATTTCAAACTTTTTTAACAAATCAAAAACTGAAAAATTGGGCGTGCAAAATTATTCAGCCCCCTTAAGTTAATACTTTGTAGCGCCACCTTTTGCTGCGATTACAGCTGTAAGTCGCTTGGGGTATGTCTCTATCAGTTTTGCACATCGAGAGACTGACATTTTTTCCCATTCCTCCTTGCAAAACAGCTCGAGCTCAGTGAGGTTGGATGGAGAGCATTTGTGAACAGCAGTTTTCAGTTCTTTCCACAGATTCTCGATTGGATTCAGGTCTGGACTTTGACTTGGCCATTCTAACACCTGGATATGTTTATTTTTGAACCATTCCATTGTAGATTTTGCTTTATGTTTTGGATCATTGTCTTGTTGGAAGACAAATCTCCGTCCCAGTCTCAGGTCTTTTGCAGACTCTCTGTATTTGGCTCCATCCATCTTCCCATCAATTTCAACCATCTTCCCTGTCCCTGCTGAAGAAAAGCAGGCCCAAACCATGATGCTGCCACCACCATGTTTGACAGTGGGGATGGTGTGTTCATGGTGATGAGCTGTGTTGCTTTTACGCCAAACATAACGTTTTGCATTGTTGCCAAAAAGTTCCATTTTGGTTTCATCTGACCAGAGCACCTTCTTCCACATGTTTGGTGTGTCTCCCAGGTGGCTTGTGGCAAACTTTAAACAACACTTTTTATGGATATCTTTAAGAAATGGCTTTCTTCTTGCCACTCTTCCATAAAGGCCAGATTTGTGCAATATACGACTGATTGTTGTCGTATGGACAGAGTCTCCCACCTCAGCTGTAGATCTCTGCAGTTCATCCAGAGTGATCATGGGCCTCTTGGCTGCATCTCTGATCAGTCTTCTCCTTGTATGAGCTGAAAGTTGAGGGATGGCCAGGTCTTGGTAGATTTGCAGTGGTCTGATACTCCTTCCATTTCAATATTATCGCTTGCACAGTGCTCCTTGGGATGTTTAAAGCTTGGGAAATCTTTTTGTATCCAAATCCGGCTTTAAACTTCTTCACAACAGTATCTCGGACCTGCCTGGTGTGTTCCTTGTTCTTCATGATGCTCTCTGCGCTTTTAACGGACCTCTGAGACTATCACAGTGCAGGTGCATTTATACGGAGACTTGATTACACACAGGTGGATTGTATTTATCATCATTAGTCATTTAGGTCAACATTGGATCATTCAGAGATCCTCACTGAACTTCTGGAGAGAGTTTGCTGCACTGAAAGTGAAGGGGCTGAATAATTTTGCACGCCCAATTTTTCAGTTTTTGATTTGTTAAAAAAGTTTGAAAGATCCAATAAATGTCGTTCAACTTCATGATTGTGTCCAACTTGTTGTTGATTCTTCACAAAAAAATACAGTTTTATATCTTTATGTTTGAAGCCTGAAATGTGGCAAAAGGTCGCAAAGTTCAAGGGGGCCGAATACTTTCGCAAGGCACTGTACATGGTGTACCGGTACAGAGTCAATGTGGAGGCTATGTACAGGGAGTACCAGTACAGAGTCAATGTGGAGGCTATATACATGGTGTACCGGTACAGAGTCAATGTGGAGGCTATGTACAGGGAGTACCAGTACAGAGTCAATGTGGAGGCTATATACAGGGTGTACCGGTAAAGAGTCAACTTGGAGGCTATATACAGGGAGTAACAGTACAGAGTCAATGTGGAGGCTATATACAGGGGGTACCAGTACAGAGTGAATGTGGAGGCTATATACATGGTGTACCGGTACAGAGTCAATGTGGAGGCTATGTACAGGGAGTACAAGTACATAGTCAATGTGGAGGCTATATACAGGGGGTACCAGTACAGAGTGAATGTGGAGGCTATATACAGGGGGTACCGGTACAGAGTCAATGTGGAGGCTATATACAGGGGGTACCAGTACAGAGTCAATGTGGAGGCTATATACAGGGGGTACCAGTACAGAGTCAATGTGGAGGCTATATACAGGGGTACCAGAACTGAGTCAATGTGAAGGCTACATACAGGGGGTACCGGTACAGAGTCAATGTGAAGGCTACATACAGGGGGTACAGAGTCAATGTGGAGGCTATATACAGGGGGTACAGAGTCAATGTGGAGGCTATATACAGGGGTACCGGTACAGAGTCAATGTGGAGGCTATGTACAAGGAGTACAATTACAGAGTCAATGTGGAGGCTATATACAGGGGGTACCAGTACAGAGTCAATGTGGAGGCTATATACAGGGGGTACCAGTACAGAGTCAATGTGGAGGTTATATACAGGGGGTACCGGTAAAGAGTCAATGTGGAGGCTATATACAGAGGATACAGAGTCAATGTGGAGGCTATATACAGGGGTTACAGAGTCAATGTGGAGGCTATTTACAGGGGGTACCGGGACAGAGTTAATGTGGAGGCTATATACAGGGGGTACCAGTACTGAGTCAATGTGGAGGCTATATACAGAGGGTACAGAGTCAATGTGGAGGCTGTATACAGGGGGTACCGGTACTGAGTCAATGTGGAGGCTATATACAGGGGGTACCGGTACTGAGTCAATGTGGAGGCTATATACAGGGGGTACCGGTACTGAGTCAATGTGGAGGCTATATACAGGGGGTACCGGTACTGAGTCAATGTGGAGGCTGTACACAGGGGATACCGGTACTGAGTCAATGTGGAGGCTATATACAGGGGTACTGGTACAGAGTCAATGTGGAGGCTATATACAGGGGGTACCGGTAACGAGCCAGTACAGAGTAGTTGAGGTTTTCGTACATGTGTGGAGGGGTGAAATTACGCTGTTAAGGAGCCTTTTGGACCTAGACTCTGGTACCGCTTGCAATAGTAGAGCGTGCAGTCCATGACTGGGGTGACTGGAGTCTTGGCCTATTTTTAGGGCCTAGCATAGAGGTCCTGGATGGCAGGAAGCTTGGCCCCAGTGATGTACAGGGCCTTGTTAGTACACTCTGTAGCGCCTTACGGTCCGATGCCGAGCAGTTGCCATACCAGGCGGTGATGAAACCAGTCAGGATGCTCTCGATTATGCAGCTGTAGAACTTTTTGAGGATCTATAGACCAATGACAAATCTTTTCAGTCTCCTGAGTGGGAAAAAGTGTTGTCGTACCCTCTTCATGACTGTCTTGGTCTTGGTCTTGGTGTGTTTGGACCATGATAGTTTGTTGGTGATGTGGACACCAAGGAACTTGAAACTCTCGACCCACTCCACTACAACCCAGTCGATGTTAATTGGGGCCTGTTCGGCCTGCCTTTTCCTGTTGTCCACCATCAGCTCCTTTGTCTTGCTCACATTGAGGGAGAGGTTGTTGTCTTGGCACCACACTGCCAGGTCTCTGACCCCCTTCCTATAGGCTGTCTCATTGTTGTCAGTGATCAGGCCTACCACTGTTGGGACGTCAGCAAACTTAATGATGGTTTTGGAGTTGTGTTTGGCGATGCAGTCGTGGGTGAACAGGGAGTACAGGAGGGGACGAAGCACACACAAGGGGCCCCAGTGTTTAGGGTCAGCATAGCAGACGTGTTGTTACCTACCCTTACCACCTGGAGGCGGCCCGTCAGGAAGTCCAGGATCTTGTTGCAAAGAGAGATGTTTAGTCCCAGGGTCCTTAGCTTAGTGATGAGCTTTGAGGGCACTATGGTGTTGAACGCTGAGCTCTAGTTAATGAACAGCATTCTCACATCTATCCAGGTGGGAAAGGGCAGTGTGGAGTGTGATTGAGATTGCATCATCTAATCAAATCAAATGTATTTGTCACATACACATGTTTAGCAGATGTTAATGCGAGTGTAACGAAATGCTTGTGCTTCTAGTTCCGACAATGCAGTAATAACCAACGAGTAATCTAACTAACAATTCCAAAACTACTACCTTATACACACAAGTGTAAAGGGATAAAGAATATGTACATAAAGATATATGAATGAGAGATGGTACAGAGCGGCATAGGCAAGATGCAGTAGATGGTTTCGAGTACAGTATATACATATGAGATGAGTATGTAAACAAAGTGGCATAGTTCAAAGTGGCTAGTGATACATGTATTACATAAAGATGCAGTAGATGATATAGAGTACAGTATATACGTATACATATGAGATGAATAATGTAGGGTATGTAAACATTATATTAAGTAGCATTGTTTAAAGTGGCTAGTGATATATTTTACATCAATTCCCATCAATTCCCATTATTAAAGTGGCTGGAGTTGAGTCAGTGTGTTGGCAGCAGCCACTCAATGTTAGTGGTGGCTATTTAACAGTCTGATGGCCTTGAGATAGAAGCTGTTTTTCAGTCTCTCGGTCCCAGCTTTGATGCACCTGTACTGACCTCGCCTTCTGGATGATAGTGGGGTGAACAGGCAGTGGCTCGGGTGGTTGTTGTCCTTGATGATCTTTATGGCCTTCCTGTGACATCGGGGGGTGTAGGTGTCCTGGAGGGCAGGTAGTTTGCCCCCGGTGATGCGTTGTGCAGACCTCACTACCCTCTGGAGAGCCTTACGGTTGTAGGCGGAGCAGTTGCCGTACAAGGCGGTGATACAGCCCGACAGGATGCTCTCGATTGTGCATCTGTAGAAGTTTGTGAGTGCTTTTGGTGACAAGCCAAATTTCTTCAGCCTCCTGAGGTTGAAGAGGCGCTGCTGTGCCTTCTTCGCGATGCTGTCTGTGTGGGTGGACCAATTCAGTTTGTCTCTGATGTGTACGCCGAGGAACTTAAAACTTACTACCCTCTCCACTACTGTCCCATCGATGTGGATAGGGGGGTGTTCCCTCGGCTGTTTCCTGAAGTCCACAATCATCTCCTTAGTTTTGTTGAAGTTGAGTGTGAGGTTATTATCCTGACACCACACTCCGAGGGCCCTCACCTCCTCCCTGTAGGCCGTCTCGTCGTTGTTGGTAATCAAGCCTACCACTGTTGTGTCGTCCGCAATCTTGATGATTGAGTTGGAGGCGTGCGTGGCCCCGCAGTCGTGGGTGAACAGGGAGTACAGGAGAGGGCTCAGAACGCACCCTTGTGGGGCCCCAGTGTTGAGGTTCAGCGGGGTGGAGATGTTGTTTCCTACCCTCACCACCTGGGGGCGGCCCGTCAGGAAGTCCAGTACCCAGTTGCACAGGGCGGGGTCGAGACCCAGGGTCTCGAGCTTAATGACGAGTTTGGAGGGTACTATGGTGTTAAATGCTGAGCTGTAGTCGATGAACAGCATTCTTACATAGGTATTCCTCTTGTTCAGATGGGTTAGGGCAGTGTGCAGTGTGATTGCGATTGCGTCGTCTGTGGACCTATTGGGGCAGTAAGCAAATTGGAGGGTGTCTAGGGTGTCAGGTAGGGAGGAGGTGATATGATCCTTGACTAGTCTCTCAAAGCACTTGATGACGGAGGTGAGTGCTACGGGGCAATAGTCGTTTAGCTTAGTTACTTTAGCTTTCTTGGGAACAGGAACAATGGTGGCCCTCTTGAAGCATTTGTGAACAGCAGACTGTGATAGGGATTGATTGAATATGTCCGTAAACACACCAGCCAGCTGGTCTGCACATGCTCTGAGTTTGCGGCAAGGGATGCCGTCAGGGCCTGCAGCCTTGCGAGGGTTAACACGTTTGAATGTTTTACTCACATTGGCTTTGGTGAAGGAGAGCCCGCAGGTTTTGGTAGCGAGCCATGTCGAGCAAAGTAGTTGTTTTGTTTGTCTGGGAGCAAGACATCGGGGTCAGCAACGGGGCTGGTTTTCTTTTTGTAGTCCGTGATTGACTGTAGACCCTGCCACATACCTCTCGTGTCTGAGCCGTTGAATTGCAACTCTACTTTGTCTCTATACTGACGCTTAGCTTGTTTGATTGCCTTGCGGAGGGAATAGCTACACTGTTTGTATTTGTTCATGTTTCCGGTCGCCTTGCCCTGATTAAAAGCAATGTTTCGCGCTTTCAGTTTTGCGCGAATGCTGCCATCAATCCACGGTTTCTGGTTGGGGAAGGTTTAAATAGTTGCCATGGGTACAACATCATTGATGCACCTAATAATAAACTCGCTCACCAAATCAGCATATACATCAATGTTGTTGTTCAACACTATCCGGAACATATCCCCGTCCACGTGATTGAAGCAATCTTGAAGCATGGAATCACATTGGTCGGACCAGCGTTGAACAGATCTGAGCATGGGCATTTCCTGTTTTAGTTTCTGTCTATAGGCTATAGCAACAAAATGGAGTCGTGGTCAGATTTGCTGAAAGGAGGGCGAGGGAGGGCTTTGTATGCATCGCGGAAGTTAGAAGAACAATTATCCAGAATTTTGCCAGTCCGGGTCGCGCATTCGATATGCTGATGAAATTTAGGGAGCCTTGTTTTCAGATTAGCCTTCAGAAAATCCCCAGCTACAGTTAATGCAGCCTCAGGATATGTGGTTTCCAGTTTACATAGAGTCCAAAGTTCTTTCAGGGCCGTCGAGGTGTCCGCTGGTGGGATATACACGACTGTGATTATAATCTAAGAGAATTCTCTTGGTAGATAATGCGGTCGGCATTAGATTGTAAGAAATTCTAGGTTAGGTGAACAAAAGGACTTGAGTTCCTGTATGTTGTTATGATCACACCACGACTCGTTAATCATAAGGCATACAGCCCCTCCCTTCTTCTTACCAGAAAGATGATTGTTTTTGTCTGCGCGATTCGTGAAGAAACCAGGTGGCTGTACCGACTCTGATAACGTATCCCGAGTGAGCCATGTTTCAGTGAAACAGAGAATGTTACAATCTCTAATGTCTCTCTGGAAGGCAACCCTTGCTCGGATTTCATCTACCTTGTTGTCAAGAGACTGGACATTGGCGAGTAGTATACTCGGAAGCGGTGGGCGATGTGCCCGTCTACAGAGCCTGACCAGAAGATCGCTTTGTCTGGGTGAAGGTCTTTGGGGCTAGGGTGAGTGCAGCGCGACTGCAGCCCGACTTGATTTTACATGTCCAGGAATCAGAGCAATTAGCTGTTGGGCGCTACCATTCTCCCAGTGGGATTTTTGGATCATCACATAACCATGGCTCGGCTGTCTATTTAACCAGGGCCTCGGCAGGCATCCAAGTGGAAGTTTATCTTATAAGATGCCACTTTTTGCTCAGGTTTCCAGTCCTTTTGGGAAAGGTGGGGGCAGTGAAAAGAGTATGAGTCTCTGAGTCAGCAGTGGGATGTGAAAAAAGTTCAAATTCTGCTTTTCTGTCAACAGTATACAGCTCTATCATCCTCAGGTCCTTTGAGAGTATTGAGGGAACTCGAGCGTAGTATTAGTGAGATGGAGGTAGAGATGGTGGGGCAAGGCAATGTAGGCCTCCAGACTAATTTAGCTGAATTACTGTGCAGTTTTTTCCAGGTTAAAGCAAAGGGAGCACTTGTAAGAGCTAGGTTCTCCATGCTGTCCGGGGGTCCATGCTGTCCGGGGTCTCATCGGATGGGGCCACAGTGTCTCCTGACCCCTCCTGTCTCAGCCTCCAGTATTTATGCTGCAGTAGTTTATGTGTCGAGGGGCTAGGGTCAGTTTGTTATATCTGAACTTCTTCTGTCTTATCCGGTTTTAAGTATGCTCTCTCTAATTCTCTCTTTCTCTCTCTCGGAGGACCTGAGCCCTGAGCCCTGGCCTTGCTGCTGTTCCAGTTTCAACTGTTCTACCTGCGGCTATGGAACCCTAAACTGTTCATATTTACTCTTGAGGTGCTGTCCTGTTGCATCCTCTACAACTACTGTGATTATTATTATTTGACCCTGCTGGTCATCTATGAACGTTTGAAAATCTCGGCCATGTTCTGTTATAATCTCCACCCGGCACAGCCAGAAGAGGACTGGCCACCCTTCATAGCCTGGTTCCTCTCTTGGTTTCTTCCTAGGTTTTGGCCTTTCTAGGGAGTTTTCTAGTCACCGTGCTTCTACACCTGCATTGCTTGCTGTTTGGGGTTTCAGGCTGGGTTTCTGTACAGCACTTTGAGATATTAGCTGATGTACGAAGGGCTATATAAATACATTTGATTTGATAGAGGACTGAGGGTCTTCCAAATATTGAAAGTGTGTAAATAGTTACCCATGTTATTTTGTAAATGTATATATTTTTTTCCATATTTTTTTATCCATTTTTTTGTGGGGGTGTGTTAGAATACCATTTTGGCATTTTGTATATAGTTATTTGTTTCAAAATGTATACCTTCACCAATTTGGCCACTTGGGTACATTTGGGCTACTTGTGTGGGACACCTGGGTGACTTCATGATAAATGTCATGTCGCACACTCATTTTTGGAAGTTATCATTCTGAAACTTTGCACAAGTACTGTTGCCCTCTTATGTTTTCCACTGAAATTGTCCCCATCATCCTATCTGAATGTTTGTTTTATCTTGTTCATTTTAAAGATGATGATACAACAATAAATAAAAAAACGCATGGTTTTTTTCATTTCATTGTATTATCTAAACCATATCTATTGTGCTATATTCTCCTACATTCAATTCACATTTACACAAACTTCAGAGGGTATTCTTTCAAACGGTACCAAGAATATGCATATCCTAGGTTCTGTGCCTGAGCTACAGTCAGTTAGATCTGGGTATGTCTTCAGGCGGAAATTGAAAAAAATAGGGGGGTAGTAGCTCTAAGAGGTTTTTAAGGAAATCATGAATGTATTGGAATTATTCGATATATGGAGGCTTAAATACCCTGACCTAGTGAGACAAACATGGCGGAGGCTTAATCAAGCTAGTTGTCTGACTACTTTCTTATGTCATTCTCTCTGGCCCCAGAAGTTAAAAAAGTGTTGATAGGGGACAGAATGTAGTCAGATCATCACATAATTGGCATATATATTACTTTTACAGAAATTCCACGTGGGCGAGGATATTGGAAATTTAATCAAAGCCTACTGGATGATAACTTGTTTACAACTAGAGACAGAAGAATTTATAACTGACTTTTTCCGACATAAAATAGGTACAGCAGATCCACTTATTTGTAACGGATTTCCTCCTTTCCTCGTCTGGTGAGGACCAAAGCACAGCGTGGTAAGTGTTCATGATGATATTTAATTAAAACTCAGAACACTAAACAATAACTGACAACGTGAATTACCAAACCGAAACAGTACAGTGTGGCTCAAACACATACACGGAAACAAACACCCACAAACCAAAAGTGAAACCCAGGCTACCTAAGTATGATTCTCAATCTGCCTCTGATTGAGAACCATACTAGGCCGAACTCAAAAACCAACATAGAAAAACAAACATAGACTGCCCACCCCAACTCACGCCCTGACCATCCTAAAACAAAGAATAAAATAACAGAACTATGGTCAGAACGTGACATTATTGTTCCATATTAATAAAGGAAATAGGACTAGCAGCAATACAAACTGTCGCACAGAGGCTCAGAATAAGAATATAATTTTTCAATTTCAATTATTATACCAAATTATTGCAACCAATAGAATGCTAATTTTTCAAAATAAAAGCCTGAAACTATGTCTAAAGACTGTTCACACCATGGGGAAGCCATAGGAAAAGGAATCTGGTTGATATCCCTATAAATGGAGCGAAGGCAGGCTATGGAACATGGAGCTTTCAAAATAGAAACCACTTCCTGGTTGGATTTTCCTCAGGTTTTCACCTGCAATATCAGTTATGTTATACTCACAGACAATATTTTGACAGTTTTGGAAACTTTAGAGTGTTTTCTATCCTACTCTGACAATTATATGCATATTCTAGATTCTGGGCCTGAGAAATAGGCAGTTTAATTTGGATACGTTTTTCATCCAAACATCAAAATACTGCCCCCTACACTCAACAGGTTAAAGGTCTTACTCAAATTGACTACAGAGAGCGTGATCATGTATTGACGCTTTGCCTGTTTGATGGTTCGTCGGGGGGCATAGCGGGATTTCTTATAAGCTTCCAGGTTAGAGTCCTGCTCCTTGAAAGCGGCAGCTCTAGCCTTTTGCTCAGTGAGGATGTTGCCTGTAATCCATGGCTTCTGGTTGGGGTATGTACGGTCACTGTGGGGACGACGTCATCGATACACTTATTGATGAAGCCAATGACTGATGTAGTGTACTCCTCATCGGAGGAATCCCGAAACATATTCCAGTCTGTGCTAGCAAAACAGTCCTTTAGCTTAGCATCTGCTTCATCTGACCACTTTTTTATCCGGAGGATAGAATTTATGGTCAGAATTGCCAGATGGAGGGCAAGGGAGATCTTTGTATGCGTCTCTGTGTGTGGAGTAAAGGTGGTCCAGAGTTTTTCTCCCTCTGGTTGCACATTTAACATGAGGTAGCGGGTAACTGTACCTCACAGTTATCTGATTTAGGCCTCGATAGTCAATACACGGGAGCAGACCTCCCTCCTTCTTCTTCACAAAAAAGAAACCCGAGGAGGCGGGGGAAGTGGAGGACCGATTCGGAGACATATGTTTCCATAGCCACCGTCTCTGCCTGTGACAGGGGATACACGTGACTCCTGGGAAGTGCGGCATCTACCAGGAGATTTATCGCACAATCCCCCCGTCGATGGGGTGGTAATTGAGTCGCCTTCTTTTTGGAGAAGGCGAGAGCCAAATCGGCATATTCGTTGGGAATGAACATGGTGGAGACCTGGTCTGGACTTTCCACCAAAGTAGCACCTACGGAAAATTCTAAACACCTCCCGAGCACTCTCGCGACTACCCCGTGAGAGCTCTCAGTTGCCATGAAATAGTGGGGTCATGACAAGCTTACCAGGGTAGGCCTAGCACCACAGGAAACGCAGGAGAGTCAATGAGGAAGAGACTGATTCTCTCCTTGTGACCCCCCTGTGTCACCATGCCCAGAGGAGCAGTGGCCTCCCTAATCAACCCTGACCCTAATGGTCGACTATCTAAGGCGTGACCTGGGAAGGGCATAGCCACAGGAACGATGGGGATCCCTAAACTATGGGCAAATGATCTGTCAATAAAATGTCCAGCCGCGTCTGAATCGACGATCGCCTTATGCTGGGAATGTGGGGGAAACTCAGGAAGTAACAAACAAAAACATGTGTGCAACAGAGGGCTCTGGGAAGAATGGTGCCTTCTCACCTGGGGTGACACCAGAGTGCCCTGCCTGCTGCCTCGACCCCCAGAGTAACCAACCCGGCACCGACCGGCAGTGTGACATGGTTCAGGGGGATCAGGTAGTGGAGGTCCCTGTTGTGCTGTTGGAGGTGCTGAAGGAACTCTCCATCTCTCCCAGCGTTTCATAGCTTGGACAACGCGGTCCATGGCGGGATGGTGGAGCATCGCTGTGTGTTCCTGGACGCGCTCCTCTACCCCCATACCAGGGGCACCTGCTCCTGCTGACTCCATATTCGGGTATTCTGTAAGGGGTGCGTAACTGGTGTCAGCGAAGTCAGATGCAGGAGAGCAGAACTGGGTAATAACCGGAGCAGTTATATATATATATATATATATATATATATATATATATATATATATATATATAACCACCGGCATCCAGAATAATAAAGAATGGGTACAAAACAAGACAAAAATGTGCACAAGCACTTACAGCAAACAATACCACACAAAGACATGGGGGAACATAGGGTTAAATACACAACACGTAATGAAAGAATGAAAACCAGGTGTGTGGGAAAACAAGACAAAACAAATGGAAAATGAAAAATGGATCGACGATGGCTAGAAGACCGGTGACGTCGACCGTTGAACACCGCCCAAACAAGGAGAGGAACCGACTTCGGCAGAAGTCGTGACACTTGTTAAAGGAAAAAAAGGATTCTGCCAGTCTGTGGTGAGTAATCCCTGTTCTGATGTCCAGAAGTTATTTTCGGTCATAAGAGAAGGTAGCAGCAACATTATGTACAAAATAAGTAAAAAAATAAGTTACAAACAATGCAAAGAAACAAACAAAATAACACAATTGTATAGGAACACGTAAAACGCCAGCCTTGTTCTCTGGCGCCATCTGAAAGCTCTGCTATGAATGGTGTTAAGAGATAGATGGGAGGGGTTGAATGGAGCTGAAGGGTGGAACTAAAAACAACAAGATAACAAATGTAAAACATACGGGGTCTGTAAAATGTATATAGGTTTAGAACGTTTGTGAAATAACACAGTTACAAATATAAATCAACCTGGATGGACATCAGAAATAGAGGAAGGCCAGGACCAGTCTTCTGTAATGATAATTAATTTATTTATTTAACTAGGCAAGTCAGTTAAGAACAAATTCTTATTTTCAACAACGGCCTAGGAACAGTGGGTTAACTGCCTGTTCAGGGGCAGAACGACAGATTTTGTACCTTGTCAGCTCGTGGATTTGAACTTGCAACCTTTCGGTTACTAGTCCAATGCTCTAACCACTAGGCTACCCTGCTGAGGATGTGTTTTTTACACATATCCCCCCCCCCCCCCCGGTAGTTATGGGGGTCAAATTTGTCTCCACTTATGTGGATTAGGGTGATCAGTCATTGTTTCCAAATATTGGGGAAGATGCCAGAGCTGAGGATGATGTTGAAGAGTTTAAGTATTGCCAATTGGAATTTCTGGGCTGTATATTTTATAATTTCATTTAGGATCTCTCTCGCTCTCTCTCTCTCCACCCCTCTATCACTCTCTCTCTCTCTAGCTCTCTCTCCATCCCTCTTTCCCTCTCTCTCTCTCCAACCCTCTCTCCTTCTCTCTTTCTCGCTCTCTCTCTTTCTCTCCCTCGTTCTCTCTCCATCCCGCTCTCTCTCTTTCTCTCTCTCCTTCTCTCTCTCGTTCTCTCTCTCTCTCCATCCCCCTCTCTCCTCTCAGGAACAACTGTTCTCTGTAAAACCTACCATCTAGTTTAGTTGTATATTCTCAGAATCATGCTTCCAGCAATGCCTGTATGTTATTGTGTGTAGTATTCTATTGTATGGGGTTGGTGGTCACAACACAATGGAAACCAACCCTAACCCTGTGAAAATTCAAGGGTCGTCAGTATAGTTTCCTGGGGTCAATCTCTCAACTCAGTCTCCTGTGTGTGTGTGTGTGTGTGTGTGTGTGTGTGTGTGTGTGTGTGTGTGTGTGTGTGTGTGTGTGTGTGTGTGTGTGTGTGTGTGTGTGTGTGTGTGTGTGTGTGTGTGTGTGTGTGTGTAAATGGTTCCATGCTACAAAGAGAGAGACAGGGGGAGAGAGACAAAAGAGAGAGTGAGGGAATTGCGAAGGAGATTGAGAAAATTGTAGATGTCAGTATGGATTAGTGTTAGATCAGTAAACTGGGGAATGGACAGACTGGGCCCTGGGGGTGTTGCCAAGATAACAGCTCTTAACTAACCATAACAGCTATGTTCTGCCTATGACAGGATCCCAAATAGTACCTTCTTTCCTATTTTTGACCAGGACCCATAGTGAACTCCTATACTTTTGACCAGGACCCATAGTGATCTCCTGTACTTTTGACCAGGACCCATAGTGAACTCCTGCACTTTTGACCAGGACCCATAGTGAACTCCTATACTTTTGACCAGGACCCATAGTGATCTCATGTACTTTTGACCAGGACCCATAGTGAT
The DNA here is from genome assembly GCF_057628025.1 of Oncorhynchus mykiss. NCBI lineage: Eukaryota > Metazoa > Chordata > Actinopteri > Salmoniformes > Salmonidae > Oncorhynchus > Oncorhynchus mykiss. The sequence goes on from NC_143035.1 coordinate 43,149,950, forward strand.
CTCCTGTACTTTTGACCAGGAACCATAGTGAACTCCTGTACTTTTGACCAGGACCCATAGAGATCTCCTGTACTTTTGACCAGGACCCATAGTGATCTCCTGTACTTCTGACCAGGACCCATAGTGATCTACTGTACTTTTGACCAGGACCAATAGTGATCGGTACTTTTGACCAGGACCCATAGTGAACTCCTGTACTTTTGACCAGGACCCATAGTGAACTCCTGTTCTTTTGACCAGGACCCATAGTGATCTCCTTTACTTTGACCAGGACCCATAGTGATGTCCTGTACTTTTGACCCAGACCCATAGTGAACTCCTGTACTTTGACCAGGACCCATAGGGATCTCCTGTACTATTGACGAGGACCCATAGTGATCTCCTGTACTTTTGACCAGGACCCATAGTGATCTCCTGTACTTTTGACCAGGACCCATAGTGATCTCCTGTACTTTTGACCAGGACCCATAGTGATCTCCTGTACTTTTGACCAGGACCCATAGTGATCTCCTGTACTTTTGACCAGGACAAATAGTGATCTCCAACCATAGTGATCTACTGTACTTTTGACCAGGACCCATAGTGAACTCCTGTACTTTTGACCAGGACCCATAGTGAACGCCTGTACTTTTGACCAGGACCCAAAGTGATCTACTGTACTTTTGACCAGGGCCCATAGTGATCTCCTGTACTTTTGACCAGGACCCATAGTGATCTCCTGTACTTTTGACCAGGACCCATAGTGATCTCCTGTACTTTTGACGAGGACCCATAGTGATCTCCTGTACTTTTGACCAGGACCCATAGTGATCTCCTGTACTTTTGACCAGGACAAATAGTGATCTCCAGCCATAGTGATCTACTGTACTTTTGACCAGGACCCATAGTGAACTCCTGTACTTTTGACCAGGACCCATAGTGAACGCCTGTACTTTTGACCAGGACCCAAAGTTATCTACTGTACTTTTGACCAGGGCCCATAGTGATCTCCTGTACTTTTGACCAGGACCCATAGTGATCTCCTGTACTTTTGACCAGGACCCATAGTGAACTCCTGTACTTTTGACCAGGACCCATAGTGAACTCCTGTACTTTTGACCAGGACCCATAGTGATCTCCTGTACTTTTGACCAGGACCCATAGTGATCTCCTGTACTTTTGACCAGGACCCATAGTGATCTCCTGTACTTTTGACCAGGACAAATAGTGATCTCCAGCCATAGTGATCTACTGTACTTTTGACCAGGACCCATAGTGAACTCCTGTACTTTTGACCAGGACCCATAGTGAACTTCTGTACTTTTGACCAGGACCCAAAGTTATCTACTGTACTTTTGACCAGGGCCCATAGTGATCTCCTGTACTTTTGACCAGGACCCATAGTAATCTCCTCTACTTTTGACCATGACCCATAGTGAACTCCTGTTCTTTTGAACAGGACACATACTGATCTCCTGTACTTTTGACCAGGACCCATAGTGATCTCCTGTACATTTGACCAGGACCCATACGGATCTCCTGTACTTTTGACCAGGATCCATAGTGAACTCATGTACTTTTGACCAGGACCCACTGTGAACGCCAGATCTTTTGACCAGGACCCATAGTGATCTCCAGCAATAGTGATCTACTGTACGTTTGACCAGGACCCATAGGGATCTCCTGTACTTTTGACCAGGACCCATATTGAACGCCTGATCTTTTGACCAGGACCCATAGTGATCTCCTGTACTTTTGACCAGGACCCATAGTGAACTCCTGTACTTTTGACCATGACCCATAGTAAACGCCTGATCTGAACGTACTTTTGAACAGGACCCATAGTGATCTCCTGTACTTTTGACCAGGACCAATAGTGATCTCCTGTACTTTTGACCAGAGACCCATAGTCATCTCCTGTACTTTTGACCAGGACCCATAGTAATCTCCTGTACTTTTGACCAGGACCCATAGTGAACTCCTGTACTTTTGACCAGGACCCATAGTGATCTCTACTTTTGACCAGGACCCATAGTGTTCTCCTGTACTTTTGACCAGGACCCATAGTGAACTCCTGTACTTTTGACCAGGACCCATAGTGAACTCCTGTTATTTTGAACAGGATGCATAGTGATCTTCTGTACTTTTGACCAGGACCCATAGTGATCTCCTGTACATCTGACCAGGACCCATAGTGATCTCCTTTACTTTTGACCAGGACCCATAGTAAACTCCTGTACTTTTGACCAGGACCCATAGTGAACTCCTGTACTTTTGACCAGGACCCATAGTGATCTTCTGTACTTTTGACAAGGACCCATAGTGAACTTCTGTTCTTTTGGCCAGGACCCATAGTGAACTCCTGTTCTTTTGACCAGGACCCATAGTAATCTCCTGTACTTTTGACCAGGACCCATAGTGATCTCCTGTACTTTTGACCAGGAACAATAGTGATCTTCTGTACTTTTGACAAGGACCCATAGTGAACTCCTGTTCTTTTGACCAGGACCCATAGTGATCTCCTGTACTTTTGACCATGACCCATAGTGATCTCCTGTACTTTTGACCAGGACCCATAGTGAACTCCTGTACTTTTGACCAGGATCCATAGTGAACTCCTGTACTTTTGACCAGGACCCATAGTGAACGCCTGTTCTTTTGACCAGAACCCATAGTCAACTCCTGTACTTTTGACCAGGACCCATAGTGAACTCCTGTACTTTTGACCAGGACCCATAGTGATCTCCTGTACTTTTGACCCGGAAGCATAGTGAACTCCTTTACTTTTGACCAGGAATCATAGTGATCTCCTGTACTTTTTACCAGGACCCATAGTGATCTCCTGTACTTTTGACCAGGACCCATAGTGATCTCCTGTACTTTTGACCAGGACCAATAGTGATCTCCTGTACTTTTGCCCAGAGAACAACAGTGATCTCCTGTACTTTTGACCAGGACCCATAGTGATCTCCTGTACTTTTGACCAGGACCCATGGTAATCTCCTGTACTTTTGACCAGGACCCATAGTAATCTCCTGTACTTTTGACCAGGACCCATAGTGAACTCCTGTTGTTTTGAACAGGACGCATAGTGATCTCCTGTACATTTGACCAGGACCCATAGTGAACTCCTGTACTTTTGACCAGGACCTATAGTGATCTCCAGCCATAGTGATCTCCTGTACTTTTGACCAGGACCCATAGTGAACTCCTGTACTTTTGACCAGGAACCATAGTGAACTCCTGTACTTTTGACCAGGACCCATAGTGATCTGTACTTTTGACCAGGACCCATAGTGATCCCCTGTACTTTTGACCAGGACCCATAGTAATCTCCTGTACTTTTGCCCAGGACCCATAGTGAACTCCTGTACTTTTGACCAGGACCCATAGTGATCTCCTGTACTTTTGACCAGGACCCATAGTGAACTCCTGTACTTTTGACCAGGACCCATAGTGATCTCCTGTACTTTTGACCAGGACCCATAGTTAACTCCTGTACTTTTGACCAGGACCCATAGTGATCTCCTGTACTTTTGACCAGGACCCATAGTGATCTCCTGTACTTTTGACCAGGACCCATAGTGATCTCCTGTACTTTTGACCAGGACCCATAGTGATCTCCTGTACTTTTGACCAGGACCAATAGTGATCTCCTGTACTTTTGACCAGAGACCCATAGTTATCTCCTGTACTTTTGACCAGGACCCATAGTAATCTCCTGTACTTTTGACCAGGACCCATAGTGAACTCCTGTACTTTTGACCAGGACCCATAGTGATCTGTACTTTTGACCAGGACCCATAGTGATCTCCTGTACTTTTGACCAGGACCCATAGTGATCTGTACTTTTGACCAGGACCATAGTGAACTCCTGTTCTTTTGAACAAGATGCATAGTGATCTTCTGTACTTTTGACCAGGACCCATAGTGATCTCCTGTACATTTGACCAGGACCCATAGTGATCTCCTGTACTTTTGACCAGGACCCATAGGGATCTCCTGTACTTTTGACCAGGACCCATAGGGATCTCCTGTACTTTTGACCAGGACCCATAGTGAACTCCTGTACTTTTGACCAGGACCAATAGTGATCTCCAGCCATAGTGATCTCCTGTACTTTTGACCAGGACCCATAGTGATCTCCTGTACTTTTGACCAGGACCAATAATGATCTCCTGTACTTTTGACCAGAGACCCATAGTGATCTCCTGTACTTTTGTACCAGGACCCATAGTAATCTCCTGTACTTTTAACCAGGACCCATAGTGAACTCCTGTACTTTTGACCAAGACCCATAGTGATCTGTACTTTTGTCCAGGACCCATAGTGATCTCCTGTACTCTTGACCAGGACCCATAGTAATCTCCTGTTCTTTTGACCAGGACACATAGTGAACTCCTGTTCTTTTGAACAGGACGCATAGTGATCTCCTGTACTTTTGACCAGGACCCATAGTGATCTCCTGTACATTTGACCAGAACCCATAGTGATCTCCTGTACTTTTGACCAGGACCCATAGTGATCTCCTGTACTTTTGACCAGGACCAATAGTGATCTCCAGTAGTTTTGACCAGGACCCATAGTGAACTCCTGTACTTTTGACCAGGACCCATAGTGATCTCTACTTTTGACCAGGACCCATAGTGATCTCCTGTACTTTTGACCAGGACCCATAGTAATCTCCTGTACTTTTGACCAGGACCCATAGTGAACTCCTGTTCTATTGAACAGGACACATAGTGATCTGTACTTTTGACCAGGACCCATAGTGATCTCCTTTACTTTTGACCAGGACCCATAGTGATCTCCTGTTCTTTTGACCAGGACCCATAGTGAACTCCTGTTCTTTTGAACAGGACGCATAGTGATCTCCTGTACATTTGACCAGGACCCATAGTGATCTCCTGTACTTTTGACCAGGACCCATAGTGAACTCCTGTACTTTTGACCAGGACCCATAGTGATCTCCTGTACTTTTGACCAGGACCAATAGTGATCTCCTGTACTTTTGACCAGAGACCCATAGTGATCCCCTGTACTTTTGACCAGGACCCATAGTAATCTCCTGTACTTTTGCCCAGGACCCATAGTGAACTCCTGTACTTTTGACCAGGACCCATAGTGATCTCCTGTACTTTTGACCAGGACCCATAGTGAACTCCTGTACTTTTGACCAGGACCCATAGTGATCTCCTGTACTTTTGACCAGGACCCATAGTTAACTCCTGTACTTTTGACCAGGACCCATAGTGATCTCCTGTACTTTTGACCAGGACCCATAGTGATCTCCTGTACTTTTGACCAGGACCCATAGTGATCTCCTGTACTTTTGACCAGGACCCATAGTGATCTCCTGTACTTTTGACCAGGACCAATAGTGATCTCCTGTACTTTTGACCAGAGACCCATAGTTATCTCCTGTACTTTTGACCAGGACCCATAGTAATCTCCTGTACTTTTGACCAGGACCCATAGTGAACTCCTGTACTTTTGACCAGGACCCATAGTGATCTGTACTTTTGACCAGGACCCATAGTGATCTCCTGTACTTTTGACCAGGACCCATAGTGATCTGTACTTTTGACCAGGACCATAGTGAACTCCTGTTCTTTTGAACAAGATGCATAGTGATCTTCTGTACTTTTGACCAGGACCCATAGTGATCTCCTGTACATTTGACCAGGACCCATAGTGATCTCCTGTACTTTTGACCAGGACCCATAGGGATCTCCTGTACTTTTGACCAGGACCCATAGGGATCTCCTGTACTTTTGACCAGGACCCATAGTGAACTCCTGTACTTTTGACCAGGACCAATAGTGATCTCCAGCCATAGTGATCTCCTGTACTTTTGACCAGGACCCATAGTGATCTCCTGTACTTTTGACCAGGACCAATAATGATCTCCTGTACTTTTGACCAGAGACCCATAGTGATCTCCTGTACTTTTGTACCAGGACCCATAGTAATCTCCTGTACTTTTAACCAGGACCCATAGTGAACTCCTGTACTTTTGACCAAGACCCATAGTGATCTGTACTCTTGACCAGGACCCATAGTAATCTCCTGTACTTTTGACCATTACCCATAGTGAACTCCTGTTCTTTTGAACAGGACGCATAGTGATCTCCTGTACTTTTGACCAGGACCCATAGTGATCTCCTGTACATTTGACCAGAACCCATAGTGATCTCCTGTACTTTTGACCAGGACCCATAGTGATCTCCTGTACTTTTGACCAGGACCAATAGTGATCTCCAGTAGTTTTGACCAGGACCCATAGTGAACTCCTGTACTTTTGACCAGGACCCATAGTGATCTCTACTTTTGACCAGGACCCATAGTGATCTCCTGTACTTTTGACCAGGACCCATAGTAATCTCCTGTACTTTTGACCAGGACCCATAGTGAACTCCTGTTCTATTGAACAGGACACATAGTGATCTGTACTTTTGACCAGGACCCATAGTGATCTCCTTTACTTTTGACCAGGACCCATAGTGATCTCCTGTTCTTTTGACCAGGACCCATAGTGAACTCCTGTTCTTTTGAACAGGACGCATAGTGATCTCCTGTACATTTGACCAGGACCCATAGTGATCTCCTGTACTTTTGACCAGGACCCATAGTGAACTCCTGTACTTTTGACCAGGACCCATAGTGATCTCCTGTACTTTTGACCAGGACCCATAGTGATCTCCTCTACTTTTGACCAGAGACCCATAGTGATCTCCTGTACTTTTGACCAGGACCCATAGTAATCTCCTGTACTTTTAACGAGGACCCATAGTGAACTCCTGTACTTTTGACCAGGACCCATAGTGATCTGTACTTTTTACCAGGACCCATAGTGATCTCCTGTACTCTTGACCAGGACCCATAGTAATCTCATGTACTTTTGACCAGGACCCATAGTGAACTCCTGTTCTTTTGAACAGGACGCATAGTGATCTCCAGCCATAGTGATCTCATGGACTTTTGACCAGGACCCATAGTGATCTCCTGTACTTTTGACCAGGACCAATAGTGATCTCCTGTAGTTTTGACCAGGACCCATAGTGAACTCCTGTACTTTTGACCAGGAACCATAGTGATCTGTACTTTTGACCAGGACCAATAGTGATCTCCAGCCATAGTGATCTCCTGTACTTTTGACCAGGACCCATAGTGAGCTCCTGTTCTTTTGACCAGGAACCATAGTGAACTCCTGTACTTTTAAGCAGGACCCATATGATCTGTACTTTTGACCAGGACCCATAGTGATCTCCTGTACTTTTGACCAGGACCAATAGTGATCTCCTGTACTTTTGACCAGGACCCATAGTGAACTCCTGTACTTTTGACCAAGACCCATAGTGATCTGTACTTTTGACCAGGACCCATAGTGATCTCCTGTACTCTTGACCAGGACCCATAGTAATCTCCTGTACTTTTGACCAGGACCCATAGTGAACTCCTGTTCTTTTGAACAGGACGCATAGTGATCTCCTGTACTTTTGACCAGGACCCATAGTGATCTCCTGTACATTTGACCAGGACCCATAGTGATCTCCTGTACTTTTGACCAGGACCCATAGTGAACTCCTGTACTTTTGACCAGGACCAATAGTGATCTCCAGCCATAGTGATCTCCTGTACTTTTGACCAGGACCCATAGTGATCTCCTGTACTTTTGACCAGGACCAATATTGATCTCCTTTACTTTTGACCAGAGACCAATAGTGATCTCCTGTACTTTTGACCAGGACCCATGGTAATCTCCTGTACTTTTAACCAGGACCCATAGTTAACTCCTGTACTTTTGACCAGGACCCATAGTGATCTGTACTTTTGACCAGGACCCATAGTGATCTCCTGTACTCTTGACCAGGACCCATAGTAATCTCCTGTACTTTTGACCAGGACCCATAGTGAACTCCTGTTCTTTTGAACAGGACGCATAGTGATCTCCTGTACTTTTGACCAGGACCCATAGTGATCTCCTGTACATTTGACCAGGACCCATAGTGATCTCCTGTACTTTTGACCAGGACCCATAGTGAACCCCTGTACTTTTGACCAGGACCAATAGTGATCTCCAGCCATAGTGATCTCCTGTACTTTTGACCAGGACCCATAGTGATCTCCTGTACTTTTGACCAGGACCAATATTGATCTCCTTTACTTTTGACCAGAGACCCATAGTGATCTCCTGTACTTTTGACCAGGACCAATAGTGATCTCCTGTAGTTTTGACCAGGACCCATAGTGAACTCCTGTACTTTTGACCAGGAACCATAGTGATCTGTACTTTTGACCAGGACCAATAGTGATCTCCAGCCATAGTGATCTCCTGTACTTTTGACCAGGACCCATAGTGAGCTCCTGTTCTTTTGACCAGGAACCATAGTGAACTCCTGTACTTTTAAGCAGGACCCATATGATCTGTACTTTTGACCAGGACCCATAGTGATCTCCTGTACTTTTGACCAGGACCAATAGTGATCTCCTGTACTTTTGACCAGGACCCATAGTGAACTCCTGTACTTTTGACCAAGACCCATAGTGATCTGTACTTTTGACCAGGACCCATAGTGATCTCCTGTACTCTTGACCAGGACCCATAGTAATCTCCTGTACTTTTGACCAGGACCCATAGTGAACTCCTGTTCTTTTGAACAGGACGCATAGTGATCTCCTGTACTTTTGACCAGGACCCATAGTGATCTCCTGTACATTTGACCAGGACCCATAGTGATCTCCTGTACTTTTGACCAGGACCCATAGTGAACTCCTGTACTTTTGACCAGGACCAATAGTGATCTCCAGCCATAGTGATCTCCTGTACTTTTGACCAGGACCCATAGTGATCTCCTGTACTTTTGACCAGGACCAATATTGATCTCCTTTACTTTTGACCAGAGACCAATAGTGATCTCCTGTACTTTTGACCAGGACCCATGGTAATCTCCTGTACTTTTAACCAGGACCCATAGTTAACTCCTGTACTTTTGACCAGGACCCATAGTGATCTGTACTTTTGACCAGGACCCATAGTGATCTCCTGTACTCTTGACCAGGACCCATAGTAATCTCCTGTACTTTTGACCAGGACCCATAGTGAACTCCTGTTCTTTTGAACAGGACGCATAGTGATCTCCTGTACTTTTGACCAGGACCCATAGTGATCTCCTGTACATTTGACCAGGACCCATAGTGATCTCCTGTACTTTTGACCAGGACCCATAGTGAACCCCTGTACTTTTGACCAGGACCAATAGTGATCTCCAGCCATAGTGATCTCCTGTACTTTTGACCAGGACCCATAGTGATCTCCTGTACTTTTGACCAGGACCAATATTGATCTCCTTTACTTTTGACCAGAGACCCATAGTGATCTCCTGTACTTTTGACCAGGACCCATGGTAATCTCCTGTACTTTTAACCAGGACCCATAGTTAACTCCTGTACTTTTGACCAGGACCCATAGTGATCTGTACTTTTGACCAGGACCCATAGTGATCTCCTGTACTCTTGACCAGGACCCATAGTAATCTCCTGTACTTTGACCAGGACCCATAGTGAACTCCTGTTCTTTTGAACAGGACGCATAGTGATCTCCTGTACTTTTGACCAGGACCCGTAGTGATCTGCTGTACATTTGACCAGGACCCATAGTGATCTCCTGTACTTTTGACCAGGACCCATAGTGAACTCCTGTACTTTTGACCAAGACCAATAGTGATCTCCAGCCATAGTGATCTCCTGTACTTTTGACCAGGACCCATAGTGATCTCCTGTACTTTTGACCAGGACCAATAGTGATCTCCTGTAGTTTTGACCTGGACCCATAGTGAACTCCTGTACTTTTGACCAGGACCCATAGTGATCTGTCCTTTTGACCAGGACCCATAGTGATCTCCTGTACTTTTGACCAGGACCCATAGTAATCTCCTGTACTTTTGACCAGGACCCATAGTGAACTCCTGTTCTATTGAACAGGACACATAGTGATCTGTACTTTTGACCAGGACCCATAGTGATCTCCTTACTTTTGATGAGGACCCATAGTGATCTCCTGTTCTTTTGACCAGGACCCATAGTGAACTCCTGTTCTTTTGAACAGGACGCATAGTGATCTCCTGTACATTTGACCAGGACCCATAGTGATCTTCTGTACTTTGACCAGGACCCATAGTGAACTCCTGTACTTTTGACCAGGACCAATAGTGATCTCCAGCCATAGTGATCTCCTGTACTTTTGACCAGGACCCATAGTGAGCTCCTGTTCTTTTGACCAGGAACCATAGTGAACTCCTGTACTTTTGACCAGGACCCATATGATCTGTACTTTTGACCAGGACCCATAGTGATCTCCTGTACTTTTGACCAGGACCCATAGTAATCTAATGTACTTTTGACCAGGACCCATATTGATCTGTACTTTTGACCAGGACCCATAGTGATCTCCTGTACTTTTGACCAGGACCCATAGTGAACTCCTGTACTTTTGACCAGGACCCATAGTAATCTCCTGTACTTTTGACCAGGACCCATAATGAACTCCTGTGCTATTGAACATGACACAAAGTGATTTCCTGTACTTTTGACCAGGACCCATAGTGATCTCCTGTACTTTTGACCAGGACCGATAGTGATCTCCTGTACTTTTGACCAGGACCCTTAATGAACTCCTGTACTTTTGACCAGGACCCATAGTGATCTCCTGTACTTTTGACCAGGACCCATAGTGAACTCCTGTACTTTTGACCAGGACCCATAGTGATCTCCTGTACTTTTGACCAGGACCCATAGTGATCTCCTGTACTTTTGACCAGGATCCATAGTGATCTCCTGTACTTTTGACCAGGACCCATAGTGATCTGCTGTACTTTTGACCAGGACCAATAGTGGTCTCCAGTACTTTTGACCAGAGACCCATAGTGATCTGCTGTACTTTTGACCAGGACCCATAGTAATCTCCTGTACTTTTAACCAGGACCCATAGTGAACTCCTGTACTTTTGACCAGGACCCATAGTGATCTCTACTTTTGACCAGGACCCATAGTGATCTGTACTTTTGACCAGGACCCATAGTGATCTCCTGTACTCTTGACCAGGACCCATAGAAATCTCCTGTACTTTTGACCAGGACCCATAGTGAACTCCTGTTCTTTTGAACAGGACGCATAGTGATCTCCTGTACTTTTGACCAGGACCCATAGTGATCTCCTGTACATTTGACCAGGACCCATAGTGATCTCCTGTACTTTTGACCAGGACCCATAGTGAACTCCTGTACTTTTGACCAGGACCAATAGTGATCTCCAGCCATAGTGATCTCCTGTACTTTTGAACAGGACCCATAGTGATCTCCTGTACATTTGACCAGGACCCATAGTGATCTCCTGTACTTTTGACCAGGACCCATAGTGAACTCCTGTACTTTTGACCAGGACCAATAGTGATCTCCAGCCATAGTGATCTCCTGTACTTTTGACCAGGACCCATAGTGATCTCCTGTACTTTTGACCAGGACCAATAGTGATCTCATGTAGTTTTGACCAGGACCCATAGTGAACTCCTGTACTTTTGACCAGGACCCATAGTGATCTGTACTTTTGACCAGGACCCATAGTGATCTCCTTTACTTTTGACCAGGACCCATAGTGATCTCCTGTTCTTTTGACCAGGACCCATAGTGAACTCCTGTTCTTTTGAACAGGACGCATAGTGATCTCCTGTACATTTGACCAGGACCCATAGTGATCTCCTGTACTTTTGACCAGGACCCATAGTGAACTCCTGTACTTTTGACCAGGACCAATAGTGATCTCCAGCCATAGTGATCTCCTGTACTTTTGACCAGGACCCATAGTGATCTCCTGTACTTTTGACCAGGACCAATATTGATCTCCTTTACTTTTGACCAGAGACCCATAGTGATCTCCTGTACTTTTGACCAGGACCATTGGTAATCTCCTGTACTTTTAACCAGGACCCATATTTAACTCCTGTACTTTTGACCAGGACCCATAGTGATCTGTACTTTTGACCAGGACCCATAGTGATCTCCTGTACTCTTGACCAGGACCCATAGTAATCTCCTGTACTTTTGACCAGGACCCATAGTGAACTCCTGTTCTTTTGAACAGGACGCATAGTGATCTCCTGTACTTTTGACCAGGACCCATAGTGATCTCCTGTACATTTGACCAGGACCCATAGTGATCTCCTGTACTTTTGACCAGGACCCATAGTGAACTCCTGTACTTTTGACCAAGACCAATAGTGATCTCCAGCCATAGTGATCTCCTGTACTTTTGACCAGGACCCATAGTGATCTCCTGTACTTTTGACCAGGACCAATAGTGATCTCCTGTAGTTTTGACCTGGACCCATAGTGAACTCCTGTACTTTTGACCAGGACCCATAGTGATCTGTCCTTTTGACCAGGACCCATAGTGATCTCCTGTACTTTTGACCAGGACCCATAGTAATCTCCTGTACTTTTGACCAGGACCCATAGTGAACTCCTGTTCTATTGAACAGGACACATAGTGATCTGTACTTTTGACCAGGACCCATAGTGATCTCCTTGACTTTTGACGAGGACCCATAGTGATCTCCTGTTCTTTTGACCAGGACCCATAGTGAACTCCTGTTCTTTTGAACAGGACGCATAGTGATCTCCTGTACATTTGACCAGGACCCATAGTGATCTTCTGTACTTTGACCAGGACCCATAGTGAACTCCTGTACTTTTGACCAGGACCAATAGTGATCTCCAGCCATAGTGATCTCCTGTACTTTTGACCAGGACCCATAGTGAGCTCCTGTTCTTTTGACCAGGAACCACAGTGAACTCCTGTACTTTTGACCAGGACCCATATGATCTATACTTTTGACCAGGACCCATAGTGATCTCCTGTACTTTTGACCAGGACCCATAGTAATCTAATGTACTTTTGACCAGGACCCATATTGATCTGTACTTTTGACCAGGACCCATAGTGATCTCCTGTACTTTTGACCAGGACCCATAGTGAACTCCTGTACTTTTGACCAGGACCCATAGTAATCTCCTGTACTTTTGACCAGGACCCATAATGAACTCCTGTTCTATTGAACATGACACAAAGTGATTTCCTGTACTTTTGACCAGGACCCATAGTGATCTCCTGTACTTTTGACCAGGACCGATAGTGATCTCCTGTACTTTTGACCAGGACCCTTAATGAACTCCTGTACTTTTGACCAGGACCCATAGTGATCTCCTGTACTTTTGACCAGGACCCATAGTGAACTCCTGTACTTTTGACCAGGACCCATAGTGATCTCCTGTACTTTTGACCAGGACCCATAGTGATCTCCTGTACTTTTGACCAGGACCCATAGTGATCTGCTGTACTTTTGACCAGGACCAATAGTGGTCTCCTGTACTTTTGACCAGAGACCCATAGTGATCTGCTGTACTTTTGACCAGGACCCATAGTAATCTCCTGTACTTTTAACCAGGACCCATAGTGAACTCCTGTACTTTTGACCAGGACCCATAGTGATCTCTACTTTTGACCAGGACCCATAGTGATCTGTACTTTTGACCAGGACCCATAGTGATCTCCTGTACTCTTGACCAGGACCCATAGAAATCTCCTGTACTTTTGACCAGGACCCATAGTGAACTCCTGTTCTTTTGAACAGGACGCATAGTGATCTCCTGTACTTTTGACCAGGACCCATAGTGATCTCCTGTACATTTGACCAGGACCCATAGTGATCTCCTGTACTTTTGACCAGGACCCATAGTGAACTCCTGTACTTTTGACCAGGACCAATAGTGATCTCCAGCCATAGTGATCTCCTGTACTTTTGACCAGGACCCATAGTGATCTCCTGTACATTTGACCAGGACCCATAGTGATCTCCTGTACTTTTGACCAGGACCCATAGTGAACTCCTGTACTTTTGACCAGGACCAATAGTGATCTCCAGCCATAGTGATCTCCTGTACTTTTGACCAGGACACATAGTGATCTCTACTTTTGACCAGGACCCATAGTGATCTGTACTTTTGACCAGGACCCATAGTGATCTCCTGTACTCTTGACCAGGACCCATAGAAATCTCCTGTACTTTTGACCAGGACCCATAGTGAACTCCTGTTCTTTTGAACAGGACGCATAGTGATCTCCTGTACTTTTGACCAGGACCCATAGTGATCTCCTGTACATTTGACCAGGACCCATAGTGATCTCCTGTACTTTTGACCAGGACCCATAGTGAACTCCTGTACTTTTGACCAGGACCAATAGTGATCTCCAGCCATAGTGATCTCCTGTACTTTTGACCAGGACCCATAGTGATCTCCTGTACATTTGACCAGGACCCATAGTGATCTCCTGTACTTTTGACCAGGACCCATAGTGAACTCCTGTACTTTTGACCAGGACCAATAGTGATCTCCAGCCATAGTGATCTCCTGTACTTTTGACCAGGACCCATAGTGATCTCCTGTACTTTTGACCAGGACCAATAGTGATCTCCTGTAGTTTTGACCTGGACCCATAGTGAACTCCTGTACTTTTGACCAGGACCCATAGTGATCTGTCCTTTTGACCAGGACCCATAGTGATCTCCTGTACTTTTGACCAGGACCCATAGTAATCTCCTGTACTTTTGACCAGGACCCATAGTGAACTCCTGTTCTATTGAACAGGACACATAGTGATCTGTACTTTTGACCAGGACCCATAGTGATCTCCTTTACTTTTGACGAGGACCCATAGTGATCTCCTGTTCTTTTGACCAGGACCCATAGTGAACTCCTGTTCTTTTGAACAGGACGCATAGTGATCTCCTGTACATTTGACCAGGACCCATAGTGATCTTCTGTACTTTGACCAGGACCCATAGTGAACTCCTGTACTTTTGACCAGGACCAATAGTGATCTCCAGCCATAGTGATCTCCTGTACTTTTGACCAGGACCCATAGTGAGCTACTGTTCTTTTGACCAGGAACCATAGTGAACTCCTGTACTTTTGACCAGGACCCATATGATCTGTACTTTTGACCAGGACCCATAGTGATCTCCTGTACTTTTGACCAGGACCCATAGTAATCTAATGTACTTTTGACCAGGACCCATATTGATCTGTACTTTTGACCAGGACCCATAGTGATCTCCTGTACTTTTGACCAGGACCCATAGTGAACTCCTGTACTTTTGACCAGGACCCATAGTAATCTCCTGTACTTTTGACCAGGACCCATAATGAACTCCTGTTCTATTGAACATGACACAAAGTGATTTCCTGTACTTTTGACCAGGACCCATAGTGATCTCCTGTACTTTTGACCAGGACCGATAGTGATCTCCTGTACTTTTGACCAGGACCCTTAATGAACTCCTGTACTTTTGACCAGGACCCATAGTGATCTCCTGTACTTTTGACCAGGACCCATAGTGAACTCCTGTACTTTTGACCAGGACCCATAGTGATCTCCTGTACTTTTGACCAGGACCCATAGTGATCTCCTGTACTTTTGACCAGGACCCATAGTGATCTGCTGTACTTTTGACCAGGACCAATAGTGGTCTCCTGTACTTTTGACCAGAGACCCATAGTGATCTGCTGTACTTTTGACCAGGACCCATAGTAATCTCCTGTACTTTTAACCAGGACCCATAGTGAACTCCTGTACTTTTGACCAGGACCCATAGTGATCTCTACTTTTGACCAGGACCCATTGTGATCTGTACTTTTGACCAGGACCCATAGTGATCTCCTGTACTCTTGACCAGGACCCATAGAAATCTCCTGTACTTTTGACCAGGACCCATAGTGAACTCCTGTTCTTTTGAACAGGACGCATAGTGATCTCCTGTACTTTTGACCAGGACCCATAGTGATCTCCTGTACATTTGACCAGGACCCATAGTGATCTCCTGTACTTTTGACCAGGACCCATAGTGAACTCCTGTACTTTTGACCAGGACCAATAGTGATCTCCAGCCATAGTGATCTCCTGTACTTTTGACCAGGACCCATAGTGATCTCCTGTACATTTGACCAGGACCCATAGTGATCTCCTGTACTTTTGACCAGGACCCATAGTGAACTCCTGTACTTTTGACCAGGACCAATAGTGATCTCCAGCCATAGTGATCTCCTGTACTTTTGACCAGGACCCATAGTGATCTCCTGTACTTTTGACCAGGACCAATAGTGATCTCCTGTAGTTTTGACCAGGACCCATAGTGAACTCCTGTACTTTTGACCAGGACCCATAGTGATCTGTACTTTTGACCAGGACCCATAGTGATCTCCTTTACTTTTGACCAGGACCCATAGTGATCTCCTGTTCTTTTGACCAGGACCCATAGTGAACTCCTGTTCTTTTGAACAGGACGCATAGTGATCTCCTGTACATTTGACCAGGACCCATAGTGATCTCCTGTACTTTGACCAGGACCCATAGTGAACTCCTGTACTTTTGACCAGGACCAATAGTGATCTCCAGCCATAGTGATCTCCTGTACTTTTGACCAGGACCCATAGTGTGCTCCTGTTCTTTTGACAAGGAACCATAGTGAACTCCTGTACTTTTGACCAGAACCCATATGATCTGTACTTTTGACCAGGACCCATAGTGATCTCCTGTACTTTTGAACAGGACCCATAGTAATCTAATGTACTTTTGACCAGGACCCATATTGATCTGTACTTTTGACCAGGACCCATAGTGATCTCCTGTACTTTTGACCAGGACCCATAGTGAACTCCTGTACTTTTGACCAGGACCCATAGTAATCCCCTGTACTTTTGACAAGGACCCATAGTGATCTCCTGTACTTTTGACCAGGACCGATAGTGATCTCCTGTACTTTTGACCAGGACCCATAATGAACTCCTGTACTTTTGACCAGGACCCATAGTGATCTGTACTTTTGACCAGGACCCATAGTGATCTCCTGTACTCTTGACCAGGACCCATAGTAATCTCATGTACTTTTGACCAGGACCCATAGTGAACTCCTGTTCTTTTGAACAGGACGCATAGTGATCTCCTGTACTTTTGACCAGGACCCATAGTGAACTCCTGTACTTTTGACCAGGACCAATAGTGATCTCCAGCCATAGTGATCTCCTGTACTTTTGACCAGGACCCATAGTGATCTCCTGTACTTTTGACAAGGACCAATAGTGATCTCCTGTAGTTTTGACCAGGACCCATAGTGAACTCCTGTACTTTTGACCAGGACCCATAGTGATCTGTACTTTTGACCAGGACCAATAGTGATCTCCAGCCATAGTGATCTCCTGTACTTTTGACCAGGACCCATAGTGAGCTCCTGTTCTTTTGACCAGGAACCATAGTGAACTCCTGTACTTTTAAGCAGGACCCATATGATCTGTACTTTTGACCAGGACCCATAGTGATCTCCTGTACTTTTGACCAGGACCAATAGTGATCTCCTGTACTTTTGACCAGGACCCATAGTAATCTCATATACTTTTAACCAGGACCCATAGTGAACTCCTGTACTTTTGACCAAGACCCATAGTGATCTGTACTTTTGACCAGGACCCATAGTGATCTCCTGTACTCTTGACCAGGACCCATAGTAATCTCCTGTACTTTTGACCAGGACCCATAGTGAACTCCTGTTCTTTTGAACAGGACGCATAGTGATCTCCTGTACTTTTGACCAGGACCCATAGTGATCTCCTGTACATTTGACCAGGACCCATAGTGATCTCCTGTACTTTTGACCAGGACCCATAGTGAACTCCTGTACTTTTGACCAGGACCAATAGTGATCTCCAGCCATAGTGATCTCCTGTACTTTTGACCAGGACCCATAGTGATCTCCTGTACTTTTGACCAGGACCAATATTGATCTCCTTTACTTTTGACCAGAGACCCATAGTGATCTCCTGTACTTTTGACCAGGACCCATGGTAATCTCCTGTACTTTTAACCAGGACCCATAGTTAACTCCTGTACTTTTGACCAGGACCCATAGTGATCTGTACTTTTGACCAGGACCCATAGTGATCTCCTGTACTCTTGACCAGGACCCATAGTAATCTCCTGTACTTTTGACTAGGACCCATAGTGAACTCCTGTTCTTTTGAACAGGACGCATAGTGATCTCCTGTACTTTTGACCAGGACCCATAGTGATCTCCTGTACATTTGACCAGGACCTATAGTGATCTCCTGTACTTTTGACCAGGACCCATAGTGAACTCCTGTACTTTTGACCAGGACCAATAGTGATCTCCAGCCATAGTGATCTCCTGTACTTTTGACCAGGACCCATAGTGATCTCCTGTACTTTTGACCAGGACCAATATTGATCTCCTTTACTTTTGACCAGAGACCCATAGTGATCTCCTGTACTTTTGACCAGGACCCATGGTAATCTCCTGTACTTTTAACCAGGACCCATAGTTAACTCCTGTACTTTTGACCAGGACCCATAGTTATCTGTACTTTTGACCAGGACCCATAGTGATCTCCTGTACTCTTGACCAGGACCCATAGTAATCTTCTGTACTTTTGACCAGGACCCATAGTGAACTCCTGTTCTTTTGAACAGGACGCATAGTGATCTCCTGTACTTTTGACCAGGACCCATAGTGATCTCCTGTACATTTGACCAGGACCCATAGTGATCTCCTGTACTTTTGACCAGGACCCATAGTGAACTCCTGTACTTTTGACCAAGACCAATAGTGATCTCCAGCCATAGTGATCTCCTGTACTTTTGACCAGGACCCATAGTGATCTCCTGTACTTTTGACCAGGACCAATAGTGATCTCCTGTAGTTTTGACCTGGACCCATAGTGAACTCCTGTACTTTTGACCAGGACCCATAGTGATCTGTCCTTTTGACCAGGACCCATAGTGATCTCCTGTACTTTTGACCAGGACCCATAGTAATCTCCTGTACTTTTGACCAGGACCCATAGTGAACTCCTGTTCTATTGAACAGAACACATAGTGATCTGTACTTTTGACCAGGACCCATAGTGATCTCCTTTACTTTTGACGAGGACCCATAGTGATCTCCTGTTCTTTTGACCAGGACCCATAGTGAACTCCTGTTCTTTTGAACAGGACGCATAGTGATCTCCTGTACATTTGACCAGGACCCATAGTGATCTTCTGTACTTTGACCAGGACCCATAGTGAACTCCTGTACTTTTGACCAGGACCAATAGTGATCTCCAGCCATAGTGATCTCCTGTACTTTTGACCAGGACCCATAGTGAGCTCCTGTTCTTTTGACCAGGAACCATAGTGAACTCCTGTACTTTTGACCAGGACCCATATGATCTGTACTTTTGACCAGGACCCATAGTGATCTCCTGTACTTTTGACCAGGACCCATAGTAATCTAATGTACTTTTGACCAGGACCCATATTGATCTGTACTTTTGACCAGGACCCATAGTGATCTCCTGTACTTTTGACCAGGACCCATAGTGAACTCCTGTACTTTTGACCAGGACCCATAGTAATCTCCTGTACTTTTGACCAGGACCCATAATGAACTCCTGTTCTATTGAACATGACACAATGTGATTTCCTGTACTTTTGACCAGGACCCATAGTGATCTCCTGTACTTTTGACCAGGACCGATAGTGATCTCCTGTACTTTTGACCAGGACCCATAATGAACTCCTGTACTTTTGACCAGGACCCATAGTGATCTCCTGTACTTTTGACCAGGACCCATAGTGAACTCCTGTACTTTTGACCAGGACCCATAGTGATCTCCTGTACTTTTGACCAGGACCCATAGTGATCTCCTGTACTTTTGACCAGGACCCATGGTGATCTCCTGTACTTTTGACCCAGACCCATAGTGATCTGCTGTACTTTTGACCAGGACCAATAGTGGTCTCCTGTACTTTTGACCAGAGACCCATAGTGATCTGCTGTACTTTTGACCAGGACCCATAGTGATCTCCTGTACTTTTGACCAGGACCCATAGTGAACTCCTGTACTTTTGACCAGGACCCATAGTAATCTCCTGTACTTTTGACCAGGACCCATAATGAACTCCTGTTCTATTGAACATGACACAAAGTGATTTCCTGTACTTTTGACCAGGACCCATAGTGATCTCCTGTACTTTTGACCAGGACCGATAGTGATCTCCTGTACTTTTGACCAGGACCCTTAATGAACTCCTGTACTTTTGACCAGGACCCATAGTGATCTCCTGTACTTTTGACCAGGACCCATAGTGAACTCCTGTACTTTTGACCAGGACCCATAGTGATCTCCTGTACTTTTGACCAGGACCCATAGTGATCTCCTGTACTTTTGACCAGGACCCATAGTGATCTGCTGTACTTTTGACCAGGACCAATAGTGGTCTCCTGTACTTTTGACCAGAGACCCATAGTGATCTGCTGTACTTTTGACCAGGACCCATAGTAATCTCCTGTACTTTTAACCAGGACCCATAGTGAACTCCTGTACTTTTGACCAGGACCCATAGTGATCTCTACTTTTGACCAGGACCCATAGTGATCTGTACTTTTGACCAGGACCCATAGTGATCTCCTGTACTCTTGACCAGGACCCATAGAAATCTCCTGTACTTTTGACCAGGACCCATAGTGAACTCCTGTTCTTTTGAACAGGACGCATAGTGATCTCCTGTACTTTTGACCAGGACCCATAGTGATCTCCTGTACATTTGACCAGGACCCATAGTGATCTCCTGTACTTTTGACCAGGACCCATAGTGAACTCCTGTACTTTTGACCAGGACCAATAGTGATCTCCAGCCATAGTGATCTCCTGTACTTTTGACCAGGACCCATAGTGATCTCCTGTACATTTGACCAGGACCCATAGTGATCTCCTGTACTTTTGACCAGGACCCATAGTGAACTCCTGTACTTTTGACCAGGACCAATAGTGATCTCCAGCCATAGTGATCTCCTGTACTTTTGACCAGGACACATAGTGATCTCTACTTTTGACCAGGACCCATAGTGATCTGTACTTTTGACCAGGACCCATAGTGATCTCCTGTACTCTTGACCAGGACCCATAGAAATCTCCTGTACTTTTGACCAGGACCCATAGTGAACTCCTGTTCTTTTGAACAGGACGCATAGTGATCTCCTGTACTTTTGACCAGGACCCATAGTGATCTCCTGTACATTTGACCAGGACCCATAGTGATCTCCTGTACTTTTGACCAGGACCCATAGTGAACTCCTGTACTTTTGACCAGGACCAATAGTGATCTCCAGCCATAGTGATCTCCTGTACTTTTGACCAGGACCCATAGTGATCTCCTGTACATTTGACCAGGACCCATAGTGATCTCCTGTACTTTTGACCAGGACCCATAGTGAACTCCTGTACTTTTGACCAGGACCAATAGTGATCTCCAGCCATAGTGATCTCCTGTACTTTTGACCAGGACCCATAGTGATCTCCTGTACTTTTGACCAGGACCAATAGTGATCTCCTGTAGTTTTGACCTGGACCCATAGTGAACTCCTGTACTTTTGACCAGGACCCATAGTGATCTGTCCTTTTGACCAGGACCCATAGTGATCTCCTGTACTTTTGACCAGGACCCATAGTAATCTCCTGTACTTTTGACCAGGACCCATAGTGAACTCCTGTTCTATTGAACAGGACACATAGTGATCTGTACTTTTGACCAGGACCCATAGTGATCTCCTTTACTTTTGACGAGGACCCATAGTGATCTCCTGTTCTTTTGACCAGGACCCATAGTGAACTCCTGTTCTTTTGAACAGGACGCATAGTGATCTCCTGTACATTTGACCAGGACCCATAGTGATCTTCTGTACTTTGACCAGGACCCATAGTGAACTCCTGTACTTTTGACCAGGACCAATAGTGATCTCCAGCCATAGTGATCTCCTGTACTTTTGACCAGGACCCATAGTGAGCTACTGTTCTTTTGACCAGGAACCATAGTGAACTCCTGTACTTTTGACCAGGACCCATATGATCTGTACTTTTGACCAGGACCCATAGTGATCTCCTGTACTTTTGACCAGGACCCATAGTAATCTAATGTACTTTTGACCAGGACCCATATTGATCTGTACTTTTGACCAGGACCCATAGTGATCTCCTGTACTTTTGACCAGGACCCATAGTGAACTCCTGTACTTTTGACCAGGACCCATAGTAATCTCCTGTACTTTTGACCAGGACCCATAATGAACTCCTGTTCTATTGAACATGACACAAAGTGATTTCCTGTACTTTTGACCAGGACCCATAGTGATCTCCTGTACTTTTGACCAGGACCGATAGTGATCTCCTGTACTTTTGACCAGGACCCTTAATGAACTCCTGTACTTTTGACCAGGACCCATAGTGATCTCCTGTACTTTTGACCAGGACCCATAGTGAACTCCTGTACTTTTGACCAGGACCCATAGTGATCTCCTGTACTTTTGACCAGGACCCATAGTGATCTCCTGTACTTTTGACCAGGACCCATAGTGATCTGCTGTACTTTTGACCAGGACCAATAGTGGTCTCCTGTACTTTTGACCAGAGACCCATAGTGATCTGCTGTACTTTTGACCAGGACCCATAGTAATCTCCTGTACTTTTAACCAGGACCCATAGTGAACTCCTGTACTTTTGACCAGGACCCATAGTGATCTCTACTTTTGACCAGGACCCATAGTGATCTGTACTTTTGACCAGGACCCATAGTGATCTCCTGTACTCTTGACCAGGACCCATAGAAATCTCCTGTACTTTTCACCAGGACCCATAGTGAACTCCTGTTCTTTTGAACAGGACGCATAGTGATCTCCTGTACTTTTGACCAGGACCCATAGTGATCTCCTGTACATTTGACCAGGACCCATAGTGATCTCCTGTACTTTTGACCAGGACCCATAGTGAACTCCTGTACTTTTGACCAGGACCAATAGTGATCTCCAGCCATAGTGATCTCCTGTACTTTTGACCAGGACCCATAGTGATCTCCTGTACATTTGACCAGGACCCATAGTGATCTCCTGTACTTTTGACCAGGACCCATAGTGAACTCCTGTACTTTTGACCAGGACCAATAGTGATCTCCAGCCATAGTGATCTCCTGTACTTTTGACCAGGACCCATAGTGATCTCCTGTACTTTTGACCAGGACCAATAGTGATCTCCTGTAGTTTTGACCAGGACCCATAGTGAACTCCTGTACTTTTGACCAGGACCCATAGTGATCTGTACTTTTGACCAGGACCCATAGTGATCTCCTTTACTTTTGACCAGGACCCATAGTGATCTCCTGTTCTTTTGACCAGGACCCATAGTGAACTCCTGTTCTTTTGAACAGGACGCATAGTGATCTCCTGTACATTTGACCAGGACCCATAGTGATCTCCTGTACTTTGACCAGGACCCATAGTGAACTCCTGTACTTTTGACCAGGACCAATAGTGATCTCCAGCCATAGTGATCTCCTGTACTTTTGACCAGGACCCATAGTGTGCTCCTGTTCTTTTGACAAGGAACCATAGTGAACTCCTGTACTTTTGACCAGAACCCATATGATCTGTACTTTTGACCAGGACCCATAGTGATCTCCTGTACTTTTGAACAGGACCCATAGTAATCTAATGTACTTTTGACCAGGACCCATATTGATCTGTACTTTTGACCAGGACCCATAGTGATCTCCTGTACTTTTGACCAGGACCCATAGTGAACTCCTGTACTTTTGACCAGGACCCATAGTAATCCCCTGTACTTTTGACAAGGACCCATAGTGATCTCCTGTACTTTTGACCAGGACCGATAGTGATCTCCTGTACTTTTGACCAGGACCCATAATGAACTCCTGTACTTTTGACCAGGACCCATAGTGATCTGTACTTTTGACCAGGACCCATAGTGATCTCCTGTACTCTTGACCAGGACCCATAGTAATCTCATGTACTTTTGACCAGGACCCATAGTGAACTCCTGTTCTTTTGAACAGGACGCATAGTGATCTCCTGTACTTTTGACCAGGACCCATAGTGAACTCCTGTACTTTTGACCAGGACCAATAGTGATCTCCAGCCATAGTGATCTCCTGTACTTTTGACCAGGACCCATAGTGATCTCCTGTACTTTTGACAAGGACCAATAGTGATCTCCTGTAGTTTTGACCAGGACCCATAGTGAACTCCTGTACTTTTGACCAGGACCCATAGTGATCTGTACTTTTGACCAGGACCAATAGTGATCTCCAGCCATAGTGATCTCCTGTACTTTTGACCAGGACCCATAGTGAGCTCCTGTTCTTTTGACCAGGAACCATAGTGAACTCCTGTACTTTTAAGCAGGACCCATATGATCTGTACTTTTGACCAGGACCCATAGTGATCTCCTGTACTTTTGACCAGGACCAATAGTGATCTCCTGTACTTTTGACCAGGACCCATAGTAATCTCATATACTTTTAACCAGGACCCATAGTGAACTCCTGTACTTTTGACCAAGACCCATAGTGATCTGTACTTTTGACCAGGACCCATAGTGATCTCCTGTACTCTTGACCAGGACCCATAGTAATCTCCTGTACTTTTGACCAGGACCCATAGTGAACTCCTGTTCTTTTGAACAGGACGCATAGTGATCTCCTGTACTTTTGACCAGGACCCATAGTGATCTCCTGTACATTTGACCAGGACCCATAGTGATCTCCTGTACTTTTGACCAGGACCCATAGTGAACTCCTGTACTTTTGACCAGGACCAATAGTGATCTCCAGCCATAGTGATCTCCTGTACTTTTGACCAGGACCCATAGTGATCTCCTGTACTTTTGACCAGGACCAATATTGATCTCCTTTACTTTTGACCAGAGACCCATAGTGATCTCCTGTACTTTTGACCAGGACCCATGGTAATCTCCTGTACTTTTAACCAGGACCCATAGTTAACTCCTGTACTTTTGACCAGGACCCATAGTGATCTGTACTTTTGACCAGGACCCATAGTGATCTCCTGTACTCTTGACCAGGACCCATAGTAATCTCCTGTACTTTTGACTAGGACCCATAGTGAACTCCTGTTCTTTTGAACAGGACGCATAGTGATCTCCTGTACTTTTGACCAGGACCCATAGTGATCTCCTGTACATTTGACCAGGACCCATAGTGATCTCCTGTACTTTTGACCAGGACCCATAGTGAACTCCTGTACTTTTGACCAGGACCAATAGTGATCTCCAGCCATAGTGATCTCCTGTACTTTTGACCAGGACCCATAGTGATCTCCTGTACTTTTGACCAGGACCAATATTGATCTCCTTTACTTTTGACCAGAGACCCATAGTGATCTCCTGTACTTTTGACCAGGACCCATGGTAATCTCCTGTACTTTTAACCAGGACCCATAGTTAACTCCTGTACTTTTGACCAGGACCCATAGTTATCTGTACTTTTGACCAGGACCCATAGTGATCTCCTGTACTCTTGACCAGGACCCATAGTAATCTTCTGTACTTTTGACCAGGACCCATAGTGAACTCCTGTTCTTTTGAACAGGACGCATAGTGATCTCCTGTACTTTTGACCAGGACCCATAGTGATCTCCTGTACATTTGACCAGGACCCATAGTGATCTCCTGTACTTTTGACCAGGACCCATAGTGAACTCCTGTACTTTTGACCAAGACCAATAGTGATCTCCAGCCATAGTGATCTCCTGTACTTTTGACCAGGACCCATAGTGATCTCCTGTACTTTTGACCAGGACCAATAGTGATCTCCTGTAGTTTTGACCTGGACCCATAGTGAACTCCTGTACTTTTGACCAGGACCCATAGTGATCTGTCCTTTTGACCAGGACCCATAGTGATCTCCTGTACTTTTGACCAGGACCCATAGTAATCTCCTGTACTTTTGACCAGGACCCATAGTGAACTCCTGTTCTATTGAACAGGACACATAGTGATCTGTACTTTTGACCAGGACCCATAGTGATCTCCTTTACTTTTGACGAGGACCCATAGTGATCTCCTGTTCTTTTGACCAGGACCCATAGTGAACTCCTGTTCTTTTGAACAGGACGCATAGTGATCTCCTGTACATTTGACCAGGACCCATAGTGATCTTCTGTACTTTGACCAGGACCCATAGTGAACTCCTGTACTTTTGACCAGGACCAATAGTGATCTCCAGCCATAGTGATCTCCTGTACTTTTGACCAGGACCCATAGTGAGCTCCTGTTCTTTTGACCAGGAACCATAGTGAACTCCTGTACTTTTGACCAGGACCCATATGATCTGTACTTTTGACCAGGACCCATAGTGATCTCCTGTACTTTTGACCAGGACCCATAGTAATCTAATGTACTTTTGACCAGGACCCATATTGATCTGTACTTTTGACCAGGACCCATAGTGATCTCCTGTACTTTTGACCAGGACCCATAGTGAACTCCTGTACTTTTGACCAGGACCCATAGTAATCTCCTGTACTTTTGACCAGGACCCATAATGAACTCCTGTTCTATTGAACATGACACAATGTGATTTCCTGTACTTTTGACCAGGACCCATAGTGATCTCCTGTACTTTTGACCAGGACCGATAGTGATCTCCTGTACTTTTGACCAGGACCCATAATGAACTCCTGTACTTTTGACCAGGACCCATAGTGATCTCCTGTACTTTTGACCAGGACCCATAGTGAACTCCTGTACTTTTGACCAGGACCCATAGTGATCTCCTGTACTTTTGACCAGGACCCATAGTGATCTCCTGTACTTTTGACCAGGACCCATGGTGATCTCCTGTACTTTTGACCCAGACCCATAGTGATCTGCTGTACTTTTGACCAGGACCAATAGTGGTCTCCTGTACTTTTGACCAGAGACCCATAGTGATCTGCTGTACTTTTGACCAGGACCCATAGTAATCTCCTGTACTTTTAACCAGGACCCATAGTGAACTCCTGTACTTTTGACCAGGACCCATAGTGATCTGTACTTTTGACCAGGACCATAGTGATCTGTACTTTTGACCAGGACCCATAGTGATCTCCTGTACTCTTGACCAGGACCCATAGAAATCTCCTGTACTTTTGACCAGGACCCATAGTGAACTCCTGTTCTTTTGAACAGGACGCATAGTGATCTCCTGTACTTTTGACCAGGACCCATAGTGATCTCCTGTACATTTTACCAGGACCCATAGTGATCTCCTGTACTTTTGACCAGGACCCATAGTGAACTCCTGTACCTTTGACCAGGACCAATAGTGATCTCCAGCCATAGTGATCTCCTGTACTTTTGACCAGGACCCATAGTGATCTCCTGTACATTTGACCAGGACCCATAGTGATCTCCTGTACTTTTGACCAGGACCCATAGTGAACTCCTGTACTTTTGACCAGGACCAATAGTGATCTCCAGCCATAGTGATCTCCTGTACTTTTGACCAGGACCCATAGTGATCTCCTGTACTTTTGACCAGGACCAATAGTGATCTCCTGTAGTTTTGACCAGGACCCATAGTGAACTCCTGTACTTTTGACTAGGACCCATAGTGATCTGTACTTTTGACCAGGACCCATAGTGATCTCCTTTACTTTTGACCAGGACCCATAGTGATCTCCTGTTCTTTTGACCAGGACCCATAGTGAACTCCTGTTCTTTTGAACAGGACGCATAGTGATCTCCTGTACATTTGACCAGGACCCATAGTGATCTCCTGTACTTTGACCAGGACCCATAGTGAACTCCTGTACTTTTGACCAGGACCAATAGTGATCTCCAGCCATAGTGATCTCCTGTACTTTTGACCAGGACCCATAGTGAGCTCCTGTTCTTTTGACAAGGAACCATAGTGAACTCCTGTACTTTTGACCAGAACCCATATGATCTGTACTTTTGACCAGGACCCATAGTGATCTCCTGTACTTTTGACCAGGACCCATAGTAATCTAATGTACTTTTGACCAGGACCCATATTGATCTGTACTTTTGACCAGGACCCATAGTGATCTCCTGTACTTTTGACCAAGACCCATAGTGAACTCCTGTACTTTTGACCAGGACCCATAGTAATCCCCTGTACTTTTGACCAGGACCCATAGTGATCTCCTGTACTTTTGACCAGGACCGATAGTGATCTCCTGTACTTTTGACCAGGACCCATAATGAACTCCTGTACTTTTGACCAGGACCCATAGTGTTCTGTACTTTTGACCAGGACCCATAGTGATCTCCTGTACTCTTGACCAGGACCCATAGTAATCTCATGTACTTTTGACCAGGACCCATAGTGAACTCCTGTTCTTTTGAACAGGACGCATAGTGATCTCCTGTACTTTTGACCAGGACCCATAGTGAACTCCTGTACTTTTGACCAGGACCAATAGTGATCTCCAGCCATAGTGATCTCCTGTACTTTTGACCAGGACCCATAGTGATCTCCTGTACTTTTGACAAGGACCAATAGTGATCTCCTGTAGTTTTGACCAGGACCCATAGTGAACTCCTGTACTTTTGACCAGGACCCATAGTGATCTGTACTTTTGACCAGGACCAATAGTGATCTCCAGCCATAGTGATCTCCTGTACTTTTGACCAGGACCCATAGTGAGCTCCTGTTCTTTTGACCAGGAACCATAGTGAACTCCTGTACTTTTAAGCAGGACCCATATGATCTGTACTTTTGACCAGGACCCATAGTGATCTCCTGTACTTTTGACCAGGACCAATAGTGATCTCCTGTACTTTTGACCAGGACCCATAGTAATCTCATATATTTTTAACCAGGACCCATAGTGAACTCCTGTACTTTTGACCAAGACCCATAGTGATCTGTACTTTTGACCAGGACCCATAGTGATCTCCTGTACTCTTGACCAGGACCCATAGTAATCTCCTGTACTTTTGACCAGGACCCATAGTGAACTCCTGTTCTTTTGAACAGGACGCATAGTGATCTCCTGTACTTTTGACCAGGACCCATAGTGATCTCCTGTACATTTGACCAGGACCCATAGTGATCTCCTGTACTTTTGACCAGGACCCATAGTGAACTCCTGTACTTTTGACCAGGACCAATAGTGATCTCCAGCCATAGTGATCTCCTGTACTTTTGACCAGGACCCATAGTGATCTCCTGTACTTTTGACCAGGACCAATATTGATCTCCTTTACTTTTGACCAGAGACCCATAGTGATCTCCTGTACTTTTGACCAGGACCCATGGTAATCTCCTGTACTTTTAACCAGGACCCATAGTTAACTCCTGTACTTTTGACCAGGACCCATAGTGATCTGTACTTTTGACCAGGACCCATAGTGATCTCCTGTACTCTTGACCAGGACCCATAGTAATCTCCTGTACTTTTGACCAGGACCCATAGTGAACTCCTGTTCTTTTGAACAGGACGCATAGTGATCTCCTGTACTTTTGACCAGGACCCATAGTGATCTCCTGTACATTTGACCAGGACCCATAGTGATCTCCTGTACTTTTGACCAGGACCCATAGTGAACTCCTGTACTTTTGACCAGGACCAATGGTGATCTCCAGCCATAGTGATCTCATGTACTTTTGACCAGGACCCATAGTGATCTCCTGTACTTTTGACCAGGACCAATATTGATCTCCTTTACTTTTGACCAGAGACCCATAGTGATCTCCTGTACTTTTGACCAGGACCCATGGTAATCTCCTGTACTTTTAACCAGGACCCATTGTTAACTCCTGTACTTTTGACCAGGACCCATAGTGATCTGTACTTTTGACCAGGACCCATAGTGATCTCCTGTACTCTTGACCAGGACCCATAGTAATCTC
Organism: Oncorhynchus mykiss; assembly: GCF_057628025.1. NCBI lineage: Eukaryota > Metazoa > Chordata > Actinopteri > Salmoniformes > Salmonidae > Oncorhynchus > Oncorhynchus mykiss. Next base: position 43,179,764 of record NC_143035.1, read on the forward strand.
CTGTACTTTTGACCAGGACCCATAGTGAACTCCTGTTCTTTTGAACAGGACGCATAGTGATCTCCTGTACATTTGACCAGGACCCATAGTGATCTCCTGTACTTTTGACCAGGACCCATAGTGAACTCCTGTACTTTTGACCAAGACCAATAGTGATCTCCAGCCATAGTGATCTCCTGTACTTTTGACCAGGACCCATAGTGATCTCCTGTACTTTTGACCAGGACCAATAGTGATCTCCTGTAGTTTTGACCTGGACCCATAGTGAACTCCTGTACTTTTGACCAGGACCCATAGTGATCTGTCCTTTTGACCAGGACCCATAGTGATCTCCTGTACTTTTGACCAGGACCCATAGTAATCTCCTGTACTTTTGACCAGGACCCATAGTGAACTCCTGTTCTATTGAACAGGACACATAGTGATCTGTACTTTTGACCAGGACCCATAGTGATCTCCTTTACTGTTGACGAGGACCCATAGTGATCTCCTGTTCTTTTGACCAGGACCCATAGTGAACTCCTGTTCTTTTGAACAGGACGCATAGTGATCTCCTGTACATTTGACCAGGACCCATAGTGATCTTCTGTACTTTGACCAGGACCCATAGTGAACTCCTGTACTTTTGACCAGGACCAATAGTGATCTCCAGCCATAGTGATCTCCTGTACTTTTGACCAGGACCCATAGTGAGCTCCTGTTCTTTTGACCAGGAACCATAGTGAACTCCTGTACTTTTGACCAGGACCCATATGATCTGTACTTTTGACCAGGACCCATAGTGATCTCCTGTACTTTTGACCAGGACCCATAGTAATCTAATGTACTTTTGACCAGGACCCATATTGATCTGTACTTTTGACCAGGACCCATAGTGATCTCCTGTACTTTTGACCAGGACCCATAGTGAACTCCTGTACTTTTGACCAGGACCCATAGTAATCTCCTGTACTTTTGACCAGGACCCATAATGAACTCCTGTTCTATTGAACATGACACAAAGTGATTTCCTGTACTTTTGACCAGGACCCATAGTGATCTCCTGTACTTTTGACCAGGACCGATAGTGATCTCCTGTACTTTTGACCAGGACCCTTAATGAACTCCTGTACTTTTGACCAGGACCCATAGTGATCTCCTGTACTTTTGACCAGGACCCATAGTGAACTCCTGTACTTTTGACCAGGACCCATAGTGATCTCCTGTACTTTTGACCAGGACCCATAGTGATCTCCTGTACTTTTGACCAGGACCCATAGTGATCTGCTGTACTTTTGACCAGGACCAATAGTGGTCTCCTGTACTTTTGACCAGAGACCCATAGTGATCTGCTGTACTTTTGACCAGGACCCATAGTAATCTCCTGTACTTTTAACCAGGACCCATAGTGAACTCCTGTACTTTTGACCAGGACCCATAGTGATCTCTACTTTTGACCAGGACCCATAGTGATCTGTACTTTTGACCAGGACCCATAGTGATCTCCTGTACTCTTGACCAGGACCCATAGAAATCTCCTGTACTTTTGACCAGGACCCATAGTGAACTCCTGTTCTTTTGAACAGGACGCATAGTGATCTCCTGTACTTTTGACCAGGACCCATAGTGATCTCCTGTACATTTGACCAGGACCCATAGTGATCTCCTGTACTTTTGACCAGGACCCATAGTGAACTCCTGTACTTTTGACCAGGACCAATAGTGATCTCCAGCCATAGTGATCTCCTGTACTTTTGACCAGGACCCATAGTGATCTCCTGTACATTTGACCAGGACCCATAGTGATCTCCTGTACTTTTGACCAGGACCTATAGTGAACTCCTGTACTTTTGACCAGGACCAATAGTGATCTCCAGCCATAGTGATCTCCTGTACTTTTGACCAGGACCCATAGTGATCTCCTGTACTTTTGACCAGGACCAATAGTGATCTCCTGTAGTTTTGACCAGGACCCATAGTGAACTCCTGTACTTTTGACCAGGACCCATAGTGATCTGTACTTTTGACCAGGACCCATAGTGATCTCCTTTACTTTTGACCAGGACCCATAGTGATCTCCTGTTCTTTTGACCAGGACCCATAGTGAACTCCTGTTCTTTTGAACAGGACGCATAGTGATCTCCTGTACATTTGACCAGGACCCATAGTGATCTCCTGTACTTTGACCAGGACCCATAGTGAACTCCTGTACTTTTGACCAGGACCAATAGTGATCTCCAGCCATAGTGATCTCCTGTACTTTTGACCAGAACCCATAGTGAGCTCCTGTTCTTTTGACAAGGAACCATAGTGAACTCCTGTACTTTTGACCAGAACCCATATGATCTGTACTTTTGACCAGGACCCATAGTGATCTCCTGTACTTTTGACCAGGACCCATAGTAATCTAATGTACTTTTGACCAGGACCCATATTGATCTGTACTTTTGACCAGGACCCATAGTGATCTCCTGTACTTTTGACCAGGACCCATAGTGAACTCCTGTACTTTTGACCAGGACCCATAGTAATCCCCTGTACTTTTGACCAGGACCCATAGTGATCTCCTGTACTTTTGACCAGGACCGATAGTGATCTCCTCTACTTTTGACCAGGACCCATAATGAACGCCTGTACTTTTGACCAGGACCCATAGTGATCTGTACTTTTGACCAGGACCCATAGTGATCTCCTGTACTCTTGACCAGGACCCATAGTAATCTCATGTACTTTTGACCAGGACCCATAGTGAACTCCTGTTCTTTTGAACAGGACGCATAGTGATCTCCTGTACTTTTGACCAGGACCCATAGTGAACTCCTGTACTTTTGACCAGGACCAATAGTGATCTCCAGCCATAGTGATCTCCTGTACTTTTGACCAGGACCCATAGTGATCTCCTGTACTTTTGACAAGGACCAATAGTGATCTCCTGTAGTTTTGACCAGGACCCATAGTGAACTCCTGTACTTTTGACCAGGACCCATAGTGATCTGTACTTTTGACCAGGACCAATAGTGATCTCCAGCCATAGTGATCTCCTGTACTTTTGACCAGGACCCATAGTGAGCTCCTGTTCTTTTGACCAGGAACCATAGTGAACTCCTGTACTTTTAAGCAGGACCCATATGATCTGTACTTTTGACCAGGACCCATAGTGATCTCCTGTACTTTTGACCAGGACCAATAGTGATCTCCTGTACTTTTGACCAGGACCCATAGTAATCTCATATACTTTTAACCAGGACCCATAGTGAACTCCTGTACTTTTGACCAAGACCCATAGTGATCTGTACTTTTGACCAGGACCCATAGTGATCTCCTGTACTCTTGACCAGGACCCATAGTAATCTCCTGTACTTTTGACCAGGACCCATAGTGAACTCCTGTTCTTTTGACCAGGACCCATAGTGATCTCCTGTACTTTTGACCAGGACCCATAGTGAACTCCTGTACTTTTGACCAGGACCCATAGTGATCTCCTGTACTTTTGACCAGGACCAATATTGATCTCCTTTACTTTTGACCAGAGACCCATAGTGATCTCCTGTACTTTTGACCAGGACCCATGGTAATCTCCTGTACTTTTAACCAGGACCCATAGTTAACTCCTGTACTTTTGACCAGGACCCATAGTGATCTGTACTTTTGACCAGGACCCATAGTGATCTCCTGTACTCTTGACCAGGACCCATAGTAATCTCCTGTACTTTTGACCAGGACCCATAGTGATCTCCTGTACTTTTGACCAGGACCCATAGTGAACTCCTGTACTTTTGACCAGGACCCATAGTGATCTCCTGTACTTTTGACCAGGACCCATAGTGATCTCCTGTACTTTTGACCAGGACCCATGGTGATCTCCTGTACTTTTGACCCAGACCCATAGTGATCTGCTGTACTTTTGACCAGGACCAATAGTGGTCTCCTGTACTTTTGACCAGAGACCCATAGTGATCTGCTGTACTTTTGACCAGGACCCATAGTAATCTCCTGTACTTTTAACCAGGACCCATAGTGAACTCCTGTACTTTTGACCAGGACCCATAGTGATCTGTACTTTTGACCAGGACCCATAGTGATCTGTACTTTTGACCAGGACCCATAGTGATCTCCTGTACTCTTGACCAGGACCCATAGAAATCTCCTGTACTTTTGACCAGGACCCATAGTGAACTCCTGTTCTTTTGAACAGGACGCATAGTGATCTCCTGTACTTTTGACCAGGACCCATAGTGATCTCCTGTACATTTTACCAGGACCCATAGTGATCTCCTGTACTTTTGACCAGGACCCATAGTGAACTCCTGTACCTTTGACCAGGACCAATAGTGATCTCCAGCCATAGTGATCTCCTGTACTTTTGACCAGGACCCATAGTGATCTCCTGTACATTTGACCAGGACCCATAGTGATCTCCTGTACTTTTGACCAGGACCCATAGTGAACTCCAGCCATAGTGATCTCCTGTACTTTTGACCAGGACACATAGTGATCTCCTGTACTTTTGACCAGGACCAATAGTGATCTCCTGTACTTTTGACCAGGACCCATAGTGATCTCCTGTACTTTTGACCAGGACCAATAGTGATCTCCTGTACTTTTGACCAGGACCCATAGTGATCTCCTGTACATTTGACCAGGACCCATAGTGATCTCCTGTACTTTTGACCAGGACCAATAGTGATCTCCAGCCATAGTGATCTCCTGTACTTTTGACCAGGACCCATAGTGATCTCCTGTACTTTTGACCAGGACCAATAGTGATCTCCTGTAGTTTTGACCAGGACCCATAGTGAACTCCTGTACTTTTGACTAGGACCCATAGTGATCTGTACTTTTGACCAGGACCCATAGTGATCTCCTTTACTTTTGACCAGGACCCATAGTGATCTCCTGTTCTTTTGACCAGGACCCATAGTGAACTCCTGTTCTTTTGAACAGGACGCATAGTGATCTCCTGTACATTTGACCAGGACCCATAGTGATCTCCTGTACTTTGACCAGGACCCATAGTGAACTCCTGTACTTTTGACCAGGACCAATAGTGATCTCCAGCCATAGTGATCTCCTGTACTTTTGACCAGGACCCATAGTGAGCTCCTGTTCTTTTGACAAGGAACCATAATGAACTCCTGTACTTTTGACCAGAACCCATATGATCTGTACTTTTGACCAGGACCCATAGTGATCTCCTGTACTTTTGACCAGGACCCATAGTAATCTAATGTACTTTTGACCAGGACCCATATTGATCTGTACTTTTGACCAGGACCCATAGTGATCTCCTGTACTTTTGACCAGGACCCATAGTGAACTCCTGTACTTTTGACCAGGACCCATAGTAATCCCCTGTACTTTTGACCAGGACCCATAGTGATCTCCTGTACTTTTGACCAGGACCGATAGTGATCTCCTGTACTTTTGACCAGGACCCATAATTAACTCCTGTACTTTTGACCAGGACCCATAGTGTTCTGTACTTTTGACCAGGACCCATAGTGATCTCCTGTACTCTTGACCAGGACCCATAGTAATCTCATGTACTTTTGACCAGGACCCATAGTGAACTCCTGTTCTTTTGAACAGGACGCATAGTGATCTCCTGTACTTTTGACCAGGACCCATAGTGAACTCCTGTACTTTTGACCAGGACCAATAGTGATCTCCAGCCATAGTGATCTCCTGTACTTTTGACCAGGACCCATAGTGATCTCCTGTACTTTTGACAAGGACCAATAGTGATCTCCTGTAGTTTTGACCAGGACCCATAGTGAACTCCTGTACTTTTGACCAGGACCCATAGTGATCTGTACTTTTGACCAGGACCAATAGTGATCTCCAGCCATAGTGATCTCCTGTACTTTTGACCAGGACCCATAGTGAGCTCCTGTTCTTTTGACCAGGAACCATAGTGAACTCCTGTACTTTTAAGCAGGACCCATATGATCTGTACTTTTGACCAGGACCCATAGTGATCTCCTGTACTTTTGACCAGGACCAATAGTGATCTCCTGTACTTTTGACCAGGACCCATAGTAATCTCATATATTTTTAACCAGGACCCATAGTGAACTCCTGTACTTTTGACCAAGACCCATAGTGATCTGTACTTTTGACCAGGACCCATAGTGATCTCCTGTACTCTTGACCAGGACCCATAGTAATCTCCTGTACTTTTGACCAGGACCCATAGTGAACTCCTGTTCTTTTGAACAGGACGCATAGTGATCTCCTGTACTTTTGACCAGGACCCATAGTGAACTCCTGTACTTTTGACCAGGACCAATAGTGATCTCCAGCCATAGTGATCTCCTGTACTTTTGACCAGGACCCATAGTGATCTCCTGTACTTTTGACCAGGACCAATATTGATCTCCTTTACTTTTGACCAGAGACCCATAGTGATCTCCTGTACTTTTGACCAGGACCCATGGTAATCTCCTGTACTTTTAACCAGGACCCATAGTTAACTCCTGTACTTTTGACCAGGACCCATAGTGATCTGTACTTTTGACCAGGACCCATAGTGATCTCCTGTACTCTTGACCAGGACCCATAGTAATCTCCTGTACTTTTGACCAGGACCCATAGTGAACTCCTGTTCTTTTGAACAGGACGCATAGTGATCTCCTGTACTTTTGACCAGGACCCATAGTGATCTCCTGTACATTTGACCAGGACCCATAGTGATCTCCTGTACTTTTGACCAGGACCCATAGTGAACTCCTGTACTTTTGACCAGGACCAATGGTGATCTCCAGCCATAGTGATCTCATGTACTTTTGACCAGGACCCATTGTGATCTCCTGTACTTTTGACCAGGACCAATATTGATCTCCTTTACTTTTGACCAGAGACCCATAGTGATCTCCTGTACTTTTGACCAGGACCCATGGTAATCTCCTGTACTTTTAACCAGGACCCATTATTAACTCCTGTACTTTTGACCAGGACCCAAAGTGATCTGTACTTTTGACCAGGACCCATAGTGATCTCCTGTACTCTTGACCAGGACCCATAGTAATCTCCTGTACTTTTGACCAGGACCCATAGTGAACTCCTGTTCTTTTGAACAGGACGCATAGTGATCTCCTGTACATTTGACCAGGACCCATAGTGATCTCCTGTACTTTTGACCAGGACCCATAGTGAACTCCTGTACTTTTGACCAAGACCAATAGTGATCTCCAGCCATAGTGATCTCCTGTACTTTTGACCAGGACCCATAGTGATCTCCTGTACTTTTGACCAGGACCCATAGTGATCTCCTGTACTTTTGACCAGGACCCATAGTGAACTCCTGTACTTTTGACCAGGACCCATAGTGATCTCCTGTACTTTTGACCAGGACCCATAGTGATCTCCTGTACTTTTGACCAGGACCCATGGTGATCTCCTGTACTTTTGACCCAGACCCATAGTGATCTGCTGTACTTTTGACCAGGACCAATAGTGGTCTCCTGTACTTTTGACCAGAGACCCATAGTGATCTGCTGTACTTTTGACCAGGACCCATAGTAATCTCCTGTACTTTTAACCAGGACCCATAGTGAACTCCTGTACTTTTGACCAGGACCCATAGTGATCTGTACTTTTGACCAGGACCCATAGTGATCTGTACTTTTGACCAGGACCCATAGTGATCTCCTGTACTCTTGACCAGGACCCATAGAAATCTCCTGTACTTTTGACCAGGACCCATAGTGAACTCCTGTTCTTTTGAACAGGACGCATAGTGATCTCCTGTACTTTTGACCAGGACCCATAGTGATCTCCTGTACATTTTACCAGGACCCATAGTGATCTCCTGTACTTTTGACCAGGACCCATAGTGAACTCCTGTACCTTTGACCAGGACCAATAGTGATCTCCAGCCATAGTGATCTCCTGTAATTTTGACCAGGACCCATAGTGATCTCCTGTACATTTGACCAGGACCCATAGTGATCTCCTGTACTTTTGACCAGGACCCATAGTGAACTCCAGCCATAGTGATCTCCTGTACTTTTGACCAGGACCCATAGTGATCTCCTGTACTTTTGACCAGGACCAATAGTGATCTCCTGTACTTTTGACCAGGACCCATAGTGATCTCCTGTACTTTTGACCAGGACCAATAGTGATCTCCTGTACTTTTGACCAGGACCCATAGTGATCTCCTGTACATTTGACCAGGACCCATAGTGATCTCCTGTACTTTTGACCAGGACCAATAGTGATCTCCAGCCATAGTGATCTCCTGTACTTTTGACCAGGACCCATAGTGATCTCCTGTACTTTTGACCAGGACCAATAGTGATCTCCTGTAGTTTTGACCAGGACCCATAGTGAACTCCTGTACTTTTGACTAGGACCCATAGTGATCTGTACTTTTGACCAGGACCCATAGTGATCTCCTTTACTTTTGACCAGGACCCATAGTGATCTCCTGTTCTTTTGACCAGGACCCATAGTGAACTCCTGTTCTTTTGAACAGGACGCATAGTGATCTCCTGTACATTTGACCAGGACCCATAGTGATCTCCTGTACTTTGACCAGGACCCATAGTGAACTCCTGTACTTTTGACCAGGACCAATAGTGATCTCCAGCCATAGTGATCTCCTGTACTTTTGACCAGGACCCATAGTGAGCTCCTGTTCTTTTGACAAGGAACCATAATGAACTCCTGTACTTTTGACCAGAACCCATATGATCTGTACTTTTGACCAGGACCCATAGTGATCTCCTGTACTTTTGACCAGGACCCATAGTAATCTAATGTACTTTTGACCAGGACCCATATTGATCTGTACTTTTGACCAGGACCCATAGTGATCTCCTGTACTTTTGACCAGGACCCATAGTGAACTCCTGTACTTTTGACCAGGACCCATAGTAATCCCCTGTACTTTTGACCAGGACCCATAGTGATCTCCTGTACTTTTGACCAGGACCGATAGTGATCTCCTGTACTTTTGACCAGGACCCATAATTAACTCCTGTACTTTTGACCAGGACCCATAGTGTTCTGTACTTTTGACCAGGACCCATAGTGATCTCCTGTACTCTTGACCAGGACCCATAGTAATCTCATGTACCTTTGACCAGGACCCATAGTGAACTCCTGTTCTTTTGAACAGGACGCATAGTGATCTCCTGTACTTTTGACCAGGACCCATAGTGAACTCCTGTACTTTTGACCAGGACCAATAGTGATCTCCAGCCATAGTGATCTCCTGTACTTTTGACCAGGACCCATAGTGATCTCCTGTACTTTTGACAAGGACCAATAGTGATCTCCTGTAGTTTTGACCAGGACCCATAGTGAACTCCTGTACTTTTGACCAGGACCCATAGTGATCTGTACTTTTGACCAGGACCAATAGTGATCTCCAGCCATAGTGATCTCCTGTACTTTTGACCAGGACCCATAGTGAGCTCCTGTTCTTTTGACCAGGAACCATAGTGAACTCCTGTACTTTTAAGCAGGACCCATATGATCTGTACTTTTGACCAGGACCCATAGTGATCTCCTGTACTTTTGACCAGGACCAATAGTGATCTCCTGTACTTTTGACCAGGACCCATAGTAATCTCATATATTTTTAACCAGGACCCATAGTGAACTCCTGTACTTTTGACCAAGACCCATAGTGATCTGTACTTTTGACCAGGACCCATAGTGATCTCCTGTACTCTTGACCAGGACCCATAGTAATCTCCTGTACTTTTGACCAGGACCCATAGTGAACTCCTGTTCTTTTGAACAGGACGCATAGTGATCTCCTGTACTTTTGACCAGGACCCATAGTGAACTCCTGTACTTTTGACCAGGACCAATAGTGATCTCCAGCCATAGTGATCTCCTGTACTTTTGACCAGGACCCATAGTGATCTCCTGTACTTTTGACCAGGACCAATATTGATCTCCTTTACTTTTGACCAGAGACCCATAGTGATCTCCTGTACTTTTGACCAGGACCCATGGTAATCTCCTGTACTTTTAACCAGGACCCATAGTTAACTCCTGTACTTTTGACCAGGACCCATAGTGATCTGTACTTTTGACCAGGACCCATAGTGATCTCCTGTACTCTTGACCAGGACCCATAGTAATCTCCTGTACTTTTGACCAGGACCCATAGTGAACTCCTGTTCTTTTGAACAGGACGCATAGTGATCTCCTGTACTTTTGACCAGGACCCATAGTGATCTCCTGTACATTTGACCAGGACCCATAGTGATCTCCTGTACTTTTGACCAGGACCCATAGTGAACTCCTGTACTTTTGACCAGGACCAATGGTGATCTCCAGCCATAGTGATCTCATGTACTTTTGACCAGGACCCATAGTGATCTCCTGTACTTTTGACCAGGACCAATATTGATCTCCTTTACTTTTGACCAGAGACCCATAGTGATCTCCTGTACTTTTGACCAGGACCCATGGTAATCTCCTGTACTTTTAACCAGGACCCATTGTTAACTCCTGTACTTTTGACCAGGACCCATAGTGATCTGTACTTTTGACCAGGACCCATAGTGATCTCCTGTACTCTTGACCAGGACCCATAGTAATCTCCTGTACTTTTGACCAGGACCCATAGTGAACTCCTGTTCTTTTGAACAGGACGCATAGTGATCTCCTGTACTTTTGACCAGGACCCATAGTGATCTCCTGTACTTTTGACCAGGACCAATAGTGATCTCCTGTAGTTTTGACCTGGACCCATAGTGAACTCCTGTACTTTTGACCAGGACCCATAGTGATCTGTCCTTTTGACCAGGACCCATAGTGATCTCCTGTACTTTTGACCAGGACCCATAGTAATCTCCTGTACTTTTGACCAGGACCCATAGTGAACTCCTGTTCTATTGAACAGGACACATAGTGATCTGTACTTTTGACCAGGACCCATAGTGATCTCCTTTACTTTTGACGAGGACCCATAGTGATCTCCTGTTCTTTTGACCAGGACCCATAGTGAACTCCTGTTCTTTTGAACAGGACGCATAGTGATCTCCTGTACATTTGACCAGGACCCATAGTGATCTTCTGTACTTTGACCAGGACCCATAGTGAACTCCTGTACTTTTGACCAGGACCAATAGTGATCTCCAGCCATAGTGATCTCCTGTACTTTTGACCAGGACCCATAGTGAGCTCCTGTTCTTTTGACCAGGAACCATAGTGAACTCCTGTACTTTTGACCAGGACCCATATGATCTGTACTTTTGACCAGGACCCATAGTGATCTCCTGTACTTTTGACCAGGACCCATAGTAATCTAATGTACTTTTGACCAGGACCCATATTGATCTGTACTTTTGACCAGGACCCATAGTGATCTCCTGTACTTTTGACCAGGACCCATAGTAATCTCCTGTACTTTTGACCAGGACCCATAATGAACTCCTGTTCTATTGAACATGACACAAAGTGATTTCCTGTACTTTTGACCAGGACCCATAGTGATCTCCTGTACTTTTGACCAGGACCGATAGTGATCTCCTGTACTTTTGACCAGGACCCTTAATGAACTCCTGTACTTTTGACCAGGACCCATAGTGATCTCCTGTACTTTTGACCAGGACCCATAGTGAACTCCTGTACTTTTGACCAGGACCCATAGTGATCTCCTGTACTTTTGACCAGGACCCATAGTGATCTCCTGTACTTTTGACCAGGACCCATAGTGATCTGCTGTACTTTTGACCAGGACCAATAGTGGTCTCCTGTACTTTTGACCAGAGACCCATAGTGATCTGCTGTACTTTTGACCAGGACCCATAGTAATCTCCTGTAATTTTAACCAGGACCCATAGTGAACTCCTGTACTTTTGACCAGGACCCATAGTGATCTCTACTTTTGACCAGGACCCATAGTGATCTGTACTTTTGACCAGGACCCATAGTGATCTCCTGTACTCTTGACCAGGACCCATAGAAATATCCTGTACTTTTGACCAGGACCCATAGTGAACTCCTGTTCTTTTGAACAGGACGCATAGTGATCTCCTGTACTTTTGACCAGGACCCATAGTGATCTCCTGTACATTTGACCAGGACCCATAGTGATCTCCTGTACTTTTGACCAGGACCCATAGTGAACTCCTGTACTTTTGACCAGGACCAATAGTGATCTCCAGCCATAGTGATCTCCTGTACTTTTGACCAGGACCCATAGTGATCTCCTGTACATTTGACCAGGACCCATAGTGATCTCCTGTACTTTTACCAGGACCTATAGTGAACTCCTGTACTTTTGACCAGGACCAATAGTGATCTCCAGCCATAGTGATCTCCTGTACTTTTGACCAGGACCCATAGTGATCTCCTGTACTTTTGACCAGGACCAATAGTGATCTCCTGTAGTTTTGACCAGGACCCATAGTGAACTCCTGTACTTTTGACCAGGACCCATAGTGATCTCCTGTACTTTTGACCAGGACCCATAGTGAACTCCTGTACTTTTGACCAGGACCCATAGTGATCTCCTGTACTTTTGACCAGGACCCATAGTGATCTCCTGTACTTTTGACCAGGACCCATAGTGATCTGCTGTACTTTTGACCAGGACCAATAGTGGTCTCCTGTACTTTTGACCAGAGACCCATAGTGATCTGCTGTACTTTTGACCAGGACCCATAGTAATCTCCTGTACTTTTAACCAGGACCCATAGTGAACTCCTGTACTTTTGACCAGGACCCATAGTGATCTGTACTTTTGACCAGGACCCATAGTGATCTGTACTTTTGACCAGGACCCATAGTGATCTCCTGTACTCTTGACCAGGACCCATAGAAATCTCCTGTACTTTTGACCAGGACCCATAGTGAACTCCTGTTCTTTTGAACAGGACGCATAGTGATCTCCTGTACTTTTGACCAGGACCCATAGTGATCTCCTGTACATTTGACCAGGACCCATAGTGATCTCCTGTACTTTTGACCAGGACCCATAGTGAACTCCTGTACTTTTGACCAGGACCAATAGTGATCTCCAGCCATAGTGATCTCCTGTACTTTTGACCAGGACCCATAGTGATCTCCTGTACATTTGACCAGGACCCATAGTGATCTCCTGTACTTTTGACCAGGACCTATAGTGAACTCCTGTACTTTTGACCAGGACCAATAGTGATCTCCAGCCATAGTGATCTCCTGTACTTTTGACCAGGACCCATAGTGATCTCCTGTACTTTTGACCAGGACCAATAGTGATCTCCTGTAGTTTTGACCAGGACCCATAGTGAACTCCTGTACTTTTGACCAGGACCCATAGTGATCTGTACTTTTGACCAGGACCCATAGTGATCTCCTTTACTTTTGACCAGGACCCATAGTGATCTCCTGTTCTTTTGACCAGGACCCATAGTGAACTCCTGTTCTTTTGAACAGGACGCATAGTGATCTCCTGTACATTTGACCAGGACCCATAGTGATCTCCTGTACTTTGACCAGGACCCATAGTGAACTCCTGTACTTTTGACCAGGACCAATAGTGATCTCCAGCCATAGTGATCTCCTGTACTTTTGACCAGGACCCATAGTGAGCTCCTGTTCTTTTGACAAGGAACCATAGTGAACTCCTGTACTTTTGACCAGAACCCATATGATCTGTACTTTTGACCAGGACCCATAGTGATCTCCTGTACTTTTGACCAGGACCCATAGTAATCTAATGTACTTTTGACCAGGACCCATATTGATCTGTACTTTTGACCAGGACCCATAGTGATCTCCTGTACTTTTGACCAGGACCCATAGTGAACTCCTGTACTTTTGACCAGGACCCATAGTAATCCCCTGTACTTTTGACCAGGACCCATAGTGATCTCCTGTACTTTTGACCAGGACCGATAGTGATCTCCTGTACTTTTGACCAGGACCCATAATGAACTCCTGTACTTTTGACCAGGACCCATAGTGATCTGTACTTTTGACCAGGACCCATAGTGATCTCCTGTACTCTTGACCAGGACCCATAGTAATCTCATGTACTTTTGACCAGGACCCATAGTGAACTCCTGTTCTTTTGAACAGGACGCATAGTGATCTCCTGTACTTTTGACCAGGACCCATAGTGAACTCCTGTACTTTTGACCAGGACCAATAGTGATCTCCAGCCATAGTGATCTCCTGTACTTTTGACCAGGACCCATAGTGATCTCCTGTACTTTTGACAAGGACCAATAGTGATCTCCTGTAGTTTTGACCAGGACCCATAGTGAACTCCTGTACTTTTGACCAGGACCCATAGTGATCTGTACTTTTGACCAGGACCAATAGTGATCTCCAGCCATAGTGATCTCCTGTACTTTTGACCAGGACCCATAGTGAGCTCCTGTTCTTTTGACCAGGAACCATAGTGAACTCCTGTACTTTTAAGCAGGACCCATATGATCTGTACTTTTGACCAGGACCCATAGTGATCTCCTGTACTTTTGACCAGGACCAATAGTGATCTCCTGTACTTTTGACCAGGACCCATAGTAATCTCATATACTTTTAACCAGGACCCATAGTGAACTCCTGTACTTTTGACCAAGACCCATAGTGATCTGTACTTTTGACCAGGACCCATAGTGATCTCCTGTACTCTTGACCAGGACCCATAGTAATCTCCTGTACTTTTGACCAGGACCCATAGTGAACTCCTGTTCTTTTGAACAGGACGCATAGTGATCTCCTGTACTTTTGACCAGGACCCATAGTGATCTCCTGTACATTTGACCAGGACCCATAGTGATCTCCTGTACTTTTGACCAGGACCCATAGTGAACTCCTGTACTTTTGACCAGGACCAATAGTGATCTCCAGCCATAGTGATCTCCTGTACTTTTGACCAGGACCCATAGTGATCTCCTGTACTTTTGACCAGGACCAATATTGATCTCCTTTACTTTTGACCAGAGACCCATAGTGATCTCCTGTACTTTTGACCAGGACCCATGGTAATCTCCTGTACTTTTAACCAGGACCCATAGTTAACTCCTGTACTTTTGACCAGGACCCATAGTGATCTGTACTTTTGACCAGGACCCATAGTGATCTCCTGTACTCTTGACCAGGACCCATAGTAATCTCCTGTACTTTTGACCAGGACCCATAGTGAACTCCTGTTCTTTTGAACAGGACGCAAAGTGATCTCCTGTACTTTTGACCAGGACCCATAGTGATCTCCTGTACATTTGACCAGGACCCATAGTGATCTCCTGTACTTTTGACCAGGACCCATAGTGAACTCCTGTACTTTTGACCAGGACCAATAGTGATCTCCAGCCATAGTGATCTCCTGTACTTTTGACCAGGACCCATAGTGATCTCCTGTACTTTTGACCAGGACCAATATTGATCTCCTTTACTTTTGACCAGAGACCCATAGTGATCTCCTGTACTTTTGACCAGGACCCATGGTAATCTCCTGTACTTTTAACCAGGACCCATAGTTAACTCCTGTACTTTTGACCAGGACCCATAGTGATCTGTACTTTTGACCAGGACCCATAGTGATCTCCTGTACTCTTGACCAGGACCCATAGTAATCTCCTGTACTTTTGACCAGGACCCATAGTGAACTCCTGTTCTTTTGAACAGGACGCATAGTGATCTCCTGTACTTTTGACCAGGACCCATAGTGATCTCCTGTACATTTGACCAGGACCCATAGTGATCTCCTGTACTTTTGACCAGGACCCATAGTGAACTCCTGTACTTTTGACCAAGACCAATAGTGATCTCCAGCCATAGTGATCTCCTGTACTTTTGACCAGGACCCATAGTGATCTCCTGTACTTTTGACCAGGACCAATAGTGATCTCCTGTAGTTTTGACCTGGACCCATAGTGAACTCCTGTACTTTTGACCAGGACCCATAGTGATCTGTCCTTTTGACCAGGACCCATAGTGATCTCCTTTACTTTTGACGAGGACCCATAGTGATCTCCTGTTCTTTTGACCAGGACCCATAGTGAACTCCTGTTCTTTTGAACAGGACGCATAGTGATCTCCTGTACATTTGACCAGGACCCATAGTGATCTTCTGTACTTTGACCAGGACCCATAGTGAACTCCTGTACTTTTGACCAGGACCAATAGTGATCTCCAGCCATAGTGATCTCCTGTACTTTTGACCAGGACCCATAGTGAGCTCCTGTTCTTTTGACCAGGAACCATAGTGAACTCCTGTACTTTTGACCAGGACCCATATGATCTGTACTTTTGACCAGGACCCATAGTGATCTCCTGTACTTTTGACCAGGACCCATAGTAATCTAATGTACTTTTGACCAGGACCCATATTGATCTGTACTTTTGACCAGGACCCATAGTGATCTCCTGTACTTTTGACCAGGACCCATAGTGAACTCCTGTACTTTTGACCAGGACCCATAGTAATCTCCTGTACTTTTGACCAGGACCCATAATGAACTCCTGTTCTATTGAACATGACACAATGTGATTTCCTGTACTTTTGACCAGGACCCATAGTGATCTCCTGTACTTTTGACCAGGACCGATAGTGATCTCCTGTACTTTTGACCAGGACCCATAATGAACTCCTGTACTTTTGACCAGGACCCATAGTGATCTCCTGTACTTTTGACCAGGACCCATAGTGAACTCCTGTACTTTTGACCAGGACCCATAGTGATCTCCTGTACTTTTGACCAGGACCCATAGTGATCTCCTGTACTTTTGACCAGGACCCATGGTGATCTCCTGTACTTTTGACCCAGACCCATAGTGATCTGCTGTACTTTTGACCAGGACCAATAGTGGTCTCCTGTACTTTTGACCAGAGACCCATAGTGATCTGCTGTACTTTTGACCAGGACCCATAGTAATCTCCTGTACTTTTAACCAGGACCCATAGTGAACTCCTGTACTTTTGACCAGGACCCATAGTGATCTGTACTTTTGACCAGGACCCATAGTGATCTGTACTTTTGACCAGGACCCATAGTGATCTCCTGTACTCTTGACCAGGACCCATAGAAATCTCCTGTACTTTTGACCAGGACCCATAGTGAACTCCTGTTCTTTTGAACAGGACGCATAGTGATCTCCTGTACTTTTGACCAGGACCCATAGTGATCTCCTGTACATTTGACCAGGACCCATAGTGATCTCCTGTACTTTTGACCAGGACCCATAGTGAACTCCTGTACCTTTGACCAGGACCAATAGTGATCTCCAGCCATAGTGATCTCCTGTACTTTTGACCAGGACCCATAGTGATCTCCTGTACATTTGACCAGGACCCATAGTGATCTCCTGTACTTTTGACCAGGACCCATAGTGAACTCCTGTACTTTTGACCAGGACCAATAGTGATCTCCAGCCATAGTGATCTCCTGTACTTTTGACCAGGACCCATAGTGATCTCCTGTACTTTTGACCAGGACCAATAGTGATCTCCTGTAGTTTTGACCAGGACCCATAGTGAACTCCTGTACTTTTGACCAGGACCCATAGTGATCTGTACTTTTGACCAGGACCCATAGTGATCTCCTTTACTTTTGACCAGGACCCATAGTGATCTCCTGTTCTTTTGACCAGGACCCATAGTGAACTCCTGTTCTTTTGAACAGGACGCATAGTGATCTCCTGTACATTTGACCAGGACCCATAGTGATCTCCTGTACTTTGACCAGGACCCATAGTGAACTCCTGTACTTTTGACCAGGACCAATAGTGATCTCCAGCCATAGTGATCTCCTGTACTTTTGACCAGGACCCATAGTGAGCTCCTGTTCTTTTGACAAGGAACCATAGTGAACTCCTGTACTTTTGACCAGAACCCATATGATCTGTACTTTTGACCAGGACCCATAGTGATCTCCTGTACTTTTGACCAGGACCCATAGTAATCTAATGTACTTTTGACCAGGACCCATATTGATCTGTACTTTTGACCAGGACCCATAGTGATCTCCTGTACTTTTGACCAGGACCCATAGTGAACTCCTGTACTTTTGACCAGGACCCATAGTAATCCCCTGTACTTTTGACCAGGACCCATAGTGATCTCCTGTACTTTTGACCAGGACCGATAGTGATCTCCTGTACTTTTGACCAGGACCCATAATGAACTCCTGTACTTTTGACCAGGACCCATAGTGTTCTGTACTTTTGACCAGGACCCATAGTGATCTCCTGTACTCTTGACCAGGACCCATAGTAATCTCATGTACTTTTGACCAGGACCCATAGTGAACTCCTGTTCTTTTGAACAGGACGCATAGTGATCTCCTGTACTTTTGACCAGGACCCATAGTGAACTCCTGTACTTTTGACCAGGACCAATAGTGATCTCCAGCCATAGTGATCTCCTGTACTTTTGACCAGGACCCATAGTGATCTCCTGTACTTTTGACAAGGACCAATAGTGATCTCCTGTAGTTTTGACCAGGACCCATAGTGAACTCCTGTACTTTTGACCAGGAACCATAGTGAACTCCTGTACTTTTAAGCAGGACCCATAGTGATCTGTACTTTTGACCAGGACCAATAGTGATCTCCAGCCATAGTGATCTCCTGTACTTTTGACCAGGACCCATAGTGAGCTCCTGTTCTTTTGACCAGGAACCATAGTGAACTCCTGTACTTTTAAGCAGGACCCATATGATCTGTACTTTTGACCAGGACCCATAGTGATCTCCTGTACTTTTGACCAGGACCCATAGTGATCTCCTGTACTTTTGACCAGGACCAATAGTGATCTCCTGTAGTTTTGACCTGGACCCATAGTGAACTCCTGTACTTTTGACCAGGACCCATAGTGATCTGTCCTTTTGACCAGGACCCATAGTGATCTCCTTTACTTTTGACGAGGACCAATAGTGATCTCCTGTTCTTTTGACCAGGACCCATAGTGAACTCCTGTTCTTTTGAACAGGACGCATAGTGATCTCCTGTACATTTGACCAGGATCCATAGTGATCTTCTGTACTTTGACCAGGACCCATAGTGAACTCCTGTACTTTTGACCAGGACCAATAGTGATCTCCAGCCATAGTGATCTCCTGTACTTTTGACCAGGACCCATAGTGAGCTCCTGTTCTTTTGACCAGGAACCATAGTGAACTCCTGTACTTTTGACCAGGACCCATATGATCTGTACTTTTGACCAGGACCCATAGTGATCTCCTGTACTTTTGACCAGGACCCATAGTAATCTAATGTACTTTTGACCAGGACCCATATTGATCTGTACTTTTGACCAGGACCCATAGTGATCTCCTGTACTTTTGACCAGGACCCATAGTGAACTCCTGTACTTTTGACCAGGACCCATAGTAATCTCCTGTACTTTTGACCAGGACCCATAATGAACTCCTGTTCTATTGAACATGACACAATGTGATTTCCTGTACTTTTGAC
This sequence comes from Oncorhynchus mykiss, assembly GCF_057628025.1. NCBI lineage: Eukaryota > Metazoa > Chordata > Actinopteri > Salmoniformes > Salmonidae > Oncorhynchus > Oncorhynchus mykiss. The sequence continues at coordinate 43,199,117 of NC_143035.1, forward strand.
CAGGACCCATAGTGATCTCCTGTACTTTTGACCAGGACCGATAGTGATCTCCTGTACTTTTGACCAGGACCCATAATGAACTCCTGTACTTTTGACCAGGACCCATAGTGATCTCCTGTACTTTTGACCAGGACCCATAGTGAACTCCTGTACTTTTGACCAGGACCCATAGTGATCTCCTGTACTTTTGACCAGGACCCATAGTGATCTCCTGTACTTTTGACCAGGACCCATGGTGATCTCCTGTACTTTTGACCCAGACCCATAGTGATCTGCTGTACTTTTGACCAGGACCAATAGTGGTCTCCTGTACTTTTGACCAGAGACCCATAGTGATCTGCTGTACTTTTGACCAGGACCCATCGTAATCTCCTGTACTTTTAACCAGGACCCATAGTGAACTCCTGTACTTTTGACCAGGACCCATAGTGATCTGTACTTTTGACCAGGACCCATAGTGATCTCCTGTACTCTTGACCAGGACCCATAGAAATCTCCTGTACTTTTGACCAGGACCCATAGTGAACTCCTGTTCTTTTGAACAGGACGCATAGTGATCTCCTGTACTTTTGACCAGGACCCATAGTGATCTCCTGTACATTTGACCAGGACCCATAGTGATCTCCTGTACTTTTGACCAGGACCCATAGTGAACTCCTGTACCTTTGACCAGGACCAATAGTGATCTCCAGCCATAGTGATCTCCTGTACTTTTGACCAGGACCCATAGTGATCTCCTGTACATTTGACCAGGACCCATAGTGATCTCCTGTACTTTTGACCAGGACCCATAGTGAACTCCTGTACTTTTGACCAGGACCAATAGTGATCTCCAGCCATAGTGATCTCCTGTACTTTTGACCAGGACCCATAGTGATCTCCTGTACTTTTGACCAGGACCAATAGTGATCTCCTGTAGTTTTGACCAGGACCCATAGTGAACTCCTGTACTTTTGACCAGGACCCATAGTGATCTGTACTTTTGACCAGGACCCATAGTGATCTCCTTTACTTTTGACCAGGACCCATAGTGATCTCCTGTTCTTTTGACCAGGACCCATAGTGAACTCCTGTTCTTTTGAACAGGACGCATAGTGATCTCCTGTACATTTGACCAGGACCCATAGTGATCTCCTGTACTTTGACCAGGACCCATAGTGAACTCCTGTACTTTTGACCAGGACCAATAGTGATCTCCAGCCATAGTGATCTCCTGTACTTTTGACCAGGACCCATAGTGAGCTCCTGTTCTTTTGACAAGGAACCATAGTGAACTCCTGTACTTTTGACCAGAACCCATATGATCTGTACTTTTGACCAGGACCCATAGTGATCTCCTGTACTTTTGACCAGGACCCATAGTAATCTAATGTACTTTTGACCAGGACCCATATTGATCTGTACTTTTGACCAGGACCCATAGTGATCTCCTGTACTTTTGACCAGGACCCATAGTGAACTCCTGTACTTTTGACCAGGACCCATAGTAATCCCCTGTACTTTTGACCAGGACCCATAGTGATCTCCTGTACTTTTGACCAGGACCGATAGTGATCTCCTGTACTTTTGACCAGGACCCATAATGAACTCCTGTACTTTTGACCAGGACCCATAGTGTTCTGTACTTTTGACCAGGACCCATAGTGATCTCCTGTACTCTTGACCAGGACCCATAGTAATCTCATGTACTTTTGACCAGGACCCATAGTGAACTCCTGTTCTTTTGAACAGGACGCATAGTGATCTCCTGTACTTTTGACCAGGACCCATAGTGAACTCCTGTACTTTTGACCAGGACCAATAGTGATCTCCAGCCATAGTGATCTCCTGTACTTTTGACCAGGACCCATAGTGATCTCCTGTACTTTTGACAAGGACCAATAGTGATCTCCTGTAGTTTTGACCAGGACCCATAGTGAACTCCTGTACTTTTGACCAGGAACCATAGTGAACTCCTGTACTTTTAAGCAGGACCCATAGTGATCTGTACTTTTGACCAGGACCAATAGTGATCTCCAGCCATAGTGATCTCCTGTACTTTTGACCAGGACCCATAGTGAGCTCCTGTTCTTTTGACCAGGAACCATAGTGAACTCCTGTACTTTTAAGCAGGACCCATATGATCTGTACTTTTGACCAGGACCCATAGTGATCTCCTGTACTTTTGACCAGGACCAATAGTGATCTCCTGTACTTTTGACCAGGACCCATAGTAATCTCATATATTTTTAACCAGGACCCATAGTGAACTCCTGTACTTTTGACCAAGACCCATAGTGATCTGTACTTTTGACCAGGACCCATAGTGATCTCCTGTACTCTTGACCAGGACCCATAGTAATCTCCTGTACTTTTGACCAGGACCCATAGTGAACTCCTGTTCTTTTGAACAGGACGCATAGTGATCTCCTGTACTTTTGACCAGGACCCATAGTGATCTCCTGTACATTTGACCAGGACCCATAGTGATCTCCTGTACTTTTGACCAGGACCCATAGTGAACTCCTGTACTTTTGACCAGGACCAATAGTGATCTCCAGCCATAGTGATCTCCTGTACTTTTGACCAGGACCCATAGTGATCTCCTGTACTTTTGACCAGGACCAATATTGATCTCCTTTACTTTTGACCAGAGACCCATAGTGATCTCCTGTACTTTTGACCAGGACCCATGGTAATCTCCTGTACTTTTAACCAGGACCCATAGTTAACTCCTGTACTTTTGACCAGGACCCATAGTGATCTGTACTTTTGACCAGGACCCATAGTGATCTCCTGTACTCTTGACCAGGACCCATAGTAATCTCCTGTACTTTTGACCAGGACCCATAGTGAACTCCTGTTCTTTTGAACAGGACGCATAGTGATCTCCTGTACTTTTGACCAGGACCCATAGTGATCTCCTGTACATTTGACCAGGACCCATAGTGATCTCCTGTACTTTTGACCAGGACCCATAGTGAACTCCTGTACTTTTGACCGGGACCAATGGTGATCTCCAGCCATAGTGATCTCATGTACTTTTGACCAGGACCCATAGTGATCTCCTGTACTTTTGACCAGGACCAATATTGATCTCCTTTACTTTTGACCAGAGACCCATAGTGATCTCCTGTACTTTTGACCAGGACCCATGGTAATCTCCTGTACTTTTAACCAGGACCCATTGTTAACTCCTGTACTTTTGACCAGGACCCATAGTGATCTGTACTTTTGACCAGGACCCATAGTGATCTCCTGTACTCTTGACCAGGACCCATAGTAATCTCCTGTACTTTTGACCAGGACCCATAGTGAACTCCTGTTCTTTTGAACAGGACGCATAGTGATCTCCTGTACATTTGACCAGGACCCATAGTGATCTCCTGTACTTTTGACCAGGACCCATAGTGAACTCCTGTACTTTTGACCAAGACCAATAGTGATCTCCAGCCATAGTGATCTCCTGTACTTTTGACCAGGACCCATAGTGATCTCCTGTACTTTTGACCAGGACCAATAGTGATCTCCTGTAGTTTTGACCTGGACCCATAGTGAACTCCTGTACTTTTGACCAGGACCCATAGTGATCTGTCCTTTTGACCAGGACCCATAGTGATCTCCTGTACTTTTGACCAGGACCCATAGTAATCTCCTGTACTTTTGACCAGGACCCATAGTGAACTCCTGTTCTATTGAACAGGACATAGTGATCTGTACTTTTGACCAGGACCCATAGTGATCTCCTTTACTTTTGACGAGGACCCATAGTGATCTCCTGTTCTTTTGACCAGGACACATAGTGAACTCCTGTTCTTTTGAACAGGACGCATAGTGATCTCCTGTACATTTGACCAGGACCCATAGTGATCTTCTGTACTTTGACCAGGACCCATAGTGAACTCCTGTACTTTTGACCAGGACCAATAGTGATCTCCAGCCATAGTGATCTCCTGTACTTTTGACCAGGACCCATAGTGAGCTCCTGTTCTTTTGACCAGGAACCATAGTGAACTCCTGTACTTTTGACCAGGACCCATATGATCTGTACTTTTGACCAGGACCCATAGTGATCTGTACTTTTGACCAGGACCCATATTGAACTCCTGTACTTTTGACCAGGACCCATAGTGATCTCCTGTACTTTTGACCAGGACCCATAGTGAACTCCTGTACTTTTGACCAGGACCCATAGTGAACTACTGTACTTTTAACCAGGATCCATAGTGATCTCCTGTACATTTGACCAGGACCCATAGTGATCTGTACTTTTGACCAGGACCCATAGTGATCTCCTGTACTTTTGACCAGGACCCATAGTGATCTCCTGTACTTTTGACCAGGACCCATAGTAATCTCCTGTACTTTTGACCAGGACCCAGAGACATGTCCTGTACTTTTGACCAGGACACATAGTGGTCTGTACTTTTGACCAGGACCCATAGTGAACTCCTGACCTTTTGACCAGGACCCATAGTTAACTCCTGAACTTTTGACCAGGAACCATAGTGATCTCCTGTACTTTTGACAAGGACCCATAGTGATCTCCTGTACTTTTGACCAGGACCCATATAGATCTGTACTTTTGACCAGGACCCAGAGTGAACTCCTGTACTTTTGACCAGGACATATAGTGATCTCCTGTACTTTTGACCAGGACCCATAGTGATCTCCTGTACTTTTGACCTGGAACCAAAGTGAACTCCTGTACTTTTGACCAGGACCCATAGTGATCTGTACTTTTGACCAGGACCCATATTGAAATCCTGTACTTTTGACCAGGACCCATAGTGATCTCCTGTACTTTTGACCAGGTCCCATACTGAACTACTGTACTTTTGACCAGGACCCATAGTGATCTCCTGTACTTTTGACCAGGACCCATACTGAACTACTGTACTTTTGACCAGGACCCAGAGTGATCTGTACTTTTGACCAGGACCCATAGTGATCTCCTGTACTTTTGACCAGGACCCATAGTGAACTCCTGACCTTTTGACCAGGACCCATAGTTAACTCCTGAACTTTTGACCAGGTTCCATAGTGAACTCCTGTACTTTTGACCAGGACCCATACTGAACTACTGTACTTTTGACCAGGACCCAGAGTGATCTGTACTTTTGACCAGGACCCATAGTGATCTCCTGTACTTTTGACCAGGAACCATAGTGATCTCCTGTAGTTTTGACCAGGACCCATAGTGATCTCCTGTACTTTTGACCAGGTCCCATAGTGAACTCCTGTACTTTTGACCAGGACCCATACTGAACTACTGTACTTTTGACCAGGACCCAGAGTGATCTGTACTTTTGACCAGGACCCATAGTGATCTCCTGTACTTTTGACCAGGACCCATAGTGAACTCCTGACCTTTTGACCAGGACCCATAGTGATCTCCTGTACTTTTGACCAGGACCCATAGTGAACTCCTGACCTTTTGACCAGGACCCATAGTGATCTCCTGTACTTTTGACCAGGACCCATAGAGATCTGTACTTTTGACCAGGACCCATAGTGAACTCCTGTACTTTTGACCAGGACCCATAGTGATCTCCTGTACTTTGACCAGGACCCATAGTGATCTCCTGTACTTTTGACCAGGACCCATAGTGAACTCCTGTACTTTTGACCAAGACCAATAGTGATCTCCAGCCATAGTGATCTCCTGTACTTTTGACCAGGACCCATAGTGATCTCCTGTACTTTTGACCAGGACCAATAGTGATCTCCTGTAGTTTTGACCTGGACCCATAGTGAACTCCTGTACTTTTGACCAGGACCCATAGTGATCTGTCCTTTTGACCAGGACCCATAGTGATCTCCTGTACTTTTGACCAGGACCCATAGTAATCTCCTGTACTTTTGACCAGGACCCATAGTGAACTCCTGTTCTATTGAACAGGACACATAGTGATCTGTACTTTTGACCAGGACCCATAGTGATCTCCTTTACTTTTGACGAGGACCCATAGTGATCTCCTGTTCTTTTGACCAGGACACATAGTGAACTCCTGTTCTTTTGAACAGGACGCATAGTGATCTCCTGTACATTTGACCAGGACCCATAGTGATCTTCTGTACTTTGACCAGGACCCATAGTGAACTCCTGTACTTTTGACCAGGACCAATAGTGATCTCCAGCCATAGTGATCTCCTGTACTTTTGACCAGGACCCATAGTGAGCTCCTGTTCTTTTGACCAGGAACCATAGTGAACTCCTGTACTTTTGACCAGGACCCATATGATCTGTACTTTTGACAAGGACCCATAGTGATCTGTACTTTTGACCAGGACCCATATTGAACTCCTGTACTTTTGACCAGGACCCATAGTGATCTCCTGTACTTTTGACCAGGACCCATAGTGAACTCCTGTACTTTTGACCAGGACCCATAGTGAACTACTGTACTTTTAACCAGGATCCATAGTGATCTCCTGTACATTTGACCAGGACCCATAGTGATCTGTACTTTTGACCAGGACCCATAGTGATCTCCTGTACTTTTGACCAGGACCCATAGTGATCTCCTGTACTTTTGACCAGGACCCATAGTAATCTCCTGTACTTTTGACCAGGACCCAGAGACATGTCCTGTACTTTTGACCAGGACACATAGTGGTCTGTACTTTTGACCAGGACCCATAGTGAACTCCTGACCTTTTGACCAGGACCCATAGTTAACTCCTGAACTTTTGACCAGGAACCATAGTGATCTCCTGTACTTTTGACAAGGACCCATAGTGATCTCCTGTACTTTTGACCAGGACCCATATAGATCTGTACTTTTGACCAGGACCCAGAGTGAACTCCTGTACTTTTGACCAGGACATATAGTGATCTCCTGTACTTTTGACCAGGACCCATAGTGATCTCCTGTACTTTTGACCTGGAACCAAAGTGAACTCCTGTACTTTTGACCAGGACCCATAGTGATCTGTACTTTTGACCAGGACCCATATTGAAATCCTGTACTTTTGACCAGGACCCATAGTGATCTCCTGTACTTTTGACCAGGTCCCATAGTGAACTCCTGTACTTTTGACCAGGACCCATACTGAACTACTGTACTTTTGACCAGGACCCAGAGTGATCTGTACTTTTGACCAGGACCCATAGTGATCTCCTGTACTTTTGACCAGGACCCATAGTGAACTCCTGACCTTTTGACCAGGACCCATAGTTAACTCCTGAACTTTTGACCAGGAACCATAGTGATCTCCTGTAGTTTTGACCAGGACCCATAGTGATCTCCTGTACTTTTGACCAGGTCCCATAGTGAACTCCTGTACTTTTGACCAGGACCCATACTGAACTACTGTACTTTTGACCAGGACCCAGAGTGATCTGTACTTTTGACCAGGACCCATAGTGATCTCCTGTACTTTTGACCAGGACCCATAGTGAACTCCTGACCTTTTGACCAGGACCCATAGTGATCTCCTGTACTTTTGACCAGGACCCATAGTGAACTCCTGACCTTTTGACCAGGACCCATAGTGATCTCCTGTTCTTTTGACCAGGACCCATAGAGATCTGTACTTTTGACCAGGACCCATAGTGAACTCCTGTACTTTTGACCAGGACCCATAGTGATCTCCTGTACTTTGACCAGGACCCATAGTGATCTCCTGTACTTTTGACCAGGACCCATAGTGAACTCCTGTACTTTTGACCAGGACCCATGGTCAACTACTGTACTTTTGATCAGGACCCATAGTGATCTGTACTTTTGACCAGGACCCATAGTGATCTCCTGTACTTTTGACCAGGACCCATAGTGATCTCCTGTACTTTTGACCAGGACCCATAGTAATCTCCTGTACTTTTGACCAGGACCCATATTGAACTCCTGTACTTTTGACCAGGACACATAGTGATCTGCACTTTTGACCAGGACCCATAGTGAACTCCTGTACTTTTGACCAGGACATATAGTGATCTCCTGTACTTTTGACCAGGACCCATAGTGATCTCCTGTACTTTTGACCTGGAACCAAAGTGAACTCCTGTACTTTTGACCAGGACCCATAGTGATCTGTACTTTTGACCAGGACCCATATTGAAATCCTGTACTTTTGACCAGGACCCATAGTGATCTCCTGTACTTTTGACCAGGTCCCATAGTGAACTCCTGTACTTTTGACCAGGACCCATACTGAACTACTGTACTTTTGACCAGGACCCAGAGTGATCTGTACTTTTGACCAGGACCCATAGTGATCTCCTGTACTTTTGACCAGGACCCATAGTGAACTCCTGACCTTTTGACCAGGACCCATAGTTAACTCCTGAACTTTTGACCAGGAACCATGGTGATCTCCTGTAGTTTTGACCAGGACCCATAGTGATCTCCTGTACTTTTGACCAGGTCCCATAGTGATCTGTACTTTTGACCAGGACCCATAGTGATCTCCTGTACTCTTGACCAGGACCCATAGTAATCTCCTGTACTTTTGACCAGGACCCATAGTGAACTCCTGTTCTTTTGAACAGGACGCATAGTGATCTCCTGTACTTTTGACCAGGACCCATAGTGATCTCCTGTACATTTGACCAGGACCCATAGTGATCTCCTGTACTTTTGACCAGGACCCATAGTGAACTCCTGTACTTTTGACCGGGACCAATGGTGATCTCCAGCCATAGTGATCTCATGTACTTTTGACCAGGACCCATAGTGATCTCCTGTACTTTTGACCAGGACCAATATTGATCTCCTTTACTTTTGACCAGAGACCCATAGTGATCTCCTGTACTTTTGACCAGGACCCATGGTAATCTCCTGTACTTTTAACCAGGACCCATTGTTAACTCCTGTACTTTTGACCAGGACCCATAGTGATCTGTACTTTTGACCAGGACCCATAGTGATCTCCTGTACTCTTGACCAGGACCCATAGTAATCTCCTGTACTTTTGACCAGGACCCATAGTGAACTCCTGTTCTTTTGAACAGGACGCATAGTGATCTCCTGTACATTTGACCAGGACCCATAGTGATCTCCTGTACTTTTGACCAGGACCCATAGTGAACTCCTGTACTTTTGACCAAGACCAATAGTGATCTCCAGCCATAGTGATCTCCTGTACTTTTGACCAGGACCCATAGTGATCTCCTGTACTTTTGACCAGGACCAATAGTGATCTCCTGTAGTTTTGACCTGGACCCATAGTGAACTCCTGTACTTTTGACCAGGACCCATAGTGATCTGTCCTTTTGACCAGGACCCATAGTGATCTCCTGTACTTTTGACCAGGACCCATAGTAATCTCCTGTACTTTTGACCAGGACCCATAGTGAACTCCTGTTCTATTGAACAGGACATAGTGATCTGTACTTTTGACCAGGACCCATAGTGATCTCCTTTACTTTTGACGAGGACCCATAGTGATCTCCTGTTCTTTTGACCAGGACACATAGTGAACTCCTGTTCTTTTGAACAGGATGCATAGTGATCTCCTGTACATTTGACCAGGACCCATAGTGATCTTCTGTACTTTGACCAGGACCCATAGTGAACTCCTGTACTTTTGACCAGGACCAATAGTGATCTCCAGCCATAGTGATCTCCTGTACTTTTGACCAGGACCCATAGTGAGCTCCTGTTCTTTTGACCAGGAACCATAGTGAACTCCTGTACTTTTGACCAGGACCCATATGATCTGTACTTTTGACCAGGACCCATAGTGATCTGTACTTTTGACCAGGACCCATATTGAACTCCTGTACTTTTGACCAGGACCCATAGTGATCTCCTGTACTTTTGACCAGGACCCATAGTGAACTCCTGTACTTTTGACCAGGACCCATAGTGAACTACTGTACTTTTAACCAGGATCCATAGTGATCTCCTGTACATTTGACCAGGACCCATAGTGATCTGTACTTTTGACCAGGACCCATAGTGATCTCCTGTACTTTTGACCAGGACCCATAGTGATCTCCTGTACTTTTGACCAGGACCCATAGTAATCTCCTGTACTTTTGACCAGGACCCAGAGACATGTCCTGTACTTTTGACCAGGACACATAGTGGTCTGTACTTTTGACCAGGACCCATAGTGAACTCCTGACCTTTTGACCAGGACCCATAGTTAACTCCTGAACTTTTGACCAGGAACCATAGTGATCTCCTGTACTTTTGACAAGGACCCATAGTGATCTCCTGTACTTTTGACCAGGACCCATATAGATCTGTACTTTTGACCAGGACCCAGAGTGAACTCCTATACTTTTGACCAGGACATATAGTGATCTCCTGTACTTTTGACCAGGACCCATAGTGATCTCCTGTACTTTTGACCTGGAACCAAAGTGAACTCCTGTACTTTTGACCAGGACCCATAGTGATCTGTACTTTTGACCAGGACCCATATTGAAATCCTGTACTTTTGACCAGGACCCATAGTGATCTCCTGTACTTTTGACCAGGTCCCATACTGAACTACTGTACTTTTGACCAGGACCCATAGTGATCTCCTGTACTTTTGACCAGGACCCATACTGAACTACTGTACTTTTGACCAGGACCCAGAGTGATCTGTACTTTTGACCAGGACCCATAGTGATCTCCTGTACTTTTGACCAGGACCCATAGTGAACTCCTGACCTTTTGACCAGGACCCATAGTTAACTCCTGAACTTTTGACCAGGTCCCATAGTGAACTCCTGTACTTTTGACCAGGACCCATACTGAACTACTGTACTTTTGACCAGGACCCAGAGTGATCTGTACTTTTGACCAGGACCCATAGTGATCTCCTGTACTTTTGACCAGGAACCATAGTGATCTCCTGTAGTTTTGACCAGGACCCATAGTGATCTCCTGTACTTTTGACCAGGTCCCATAGTGAACTCCTGTACTTTTGACCAGGACCCATACTGAACTACTGTACTTTTGACCAGGACCCAGAGTGATCTGTACTTTTGACCAGGACCCATAGTGATCTCCTGTACTTTTGACCAGGACCCATAGTGAACTCCTGACCTTTTGACCAGGACCCATAGTGATCTCCTGTACTTTTGACCAGGACCCATAGTGAACTCCTGACCTTTTGACCAGGACCCATAGTGATCTCCTGTACTTTTGACCAGGACCCATAGAGATCTGTACTTTTGACCAGGACCCATAGTGAACTCCTGTACTTTTGACCAGGACCCATAGTGATCTCCTGTACTTTGACCAGGACCCATAGTGATCTCCTGTACTTTTGACCAGGACCCATAGTGAACTCCTGTACTTTTGACCAAGACCAATAGTGATCTCCAGCCATAGTGATCTCCTGTACTTTTGACCAGGACCCATAGTGATCTCCTGTACTTTTGACCAGGACCAATAGTGATCTCCTGTAGTTTTGACCTGGACCCATAGTGAACTCCTGTACTTTTGACCAGGACCCATAGTGATCTGTCCTTTTGACCAGGACCCATAGTGATCTCCTGTACTTTTGACCAGGACCCATAGTAATCTCCTGTACTTTTGACCAGGACCCATAGTGAACTCCTGTTCTATTGAACAGGACACATAGTGATCTGTACTTTTGACCAGGACCCATAGTGATCTCCTTTACTTTTGACGAGGACCCATAGTGATCTCCTGTTCTTTTGACCAGGACACATAGTGAACTCCTGTTCTTTTGAACAGGACGCATAGTGATCTCCTGTACATTTGACCAGGACCCATAGTGATCTTCTGTACTTTGACCAGGACCCATAGTGAACTCCTGTACTTTTGACCAGGACCAATAGTGATCTCCAGCCATAGTGATCTCCTGTACTTTTGACCAGGACCCATAGTGAGCTCCTGTTCTTTTGACCAGGAACCATAGTGAACTCCTGTACTTTTGACCAGGACCCATATGATCTGTACTTTTGACAAGGACCCCTAGTGATCTGTACTTTTGACCAGGACCCATATTGAACTCCTGTACTTTTGACCAGGACCCATAGTGATCTCCTGTACTTTTGACCAGGACCCATAGTGAACTCCTGTACTTTTGACCAGGACCCATAGTGAACTACTGTACTTTTAACCAGGATCCATAGTGATCTCCTGTACATTTGACCAGGACCCATAGTGATCTGTACTTTTGACCAGGACCCATAGTGATCTCCTGTACTTTTGACCAGGACCCATAGTGATCTCCTGTACTTTTGACCAGGACCCATAGTAATCTCCTGTACTTTTGACCAGGACCCAGAGACATGTCCTGTACTTTTGACCAGGACACATAGTGGTCTGTACTTTTGACCAGGACCCATAGTGAACTCCTGACCTTTTGACCAGGACCCATAGTTAACTCCTGAACTTTTGACCAGGAACCATAGTGATCTCCTGTACTTTTGACAAGGACCCATAGTGATCTCCTGTACTTTTGACCAGGACCCATATAGATCTGTACTTTTGACCAGGACCCAGAGTGAACTCCTGTACTTTTGACCAGGACATATAGTGATCTCCTGTACTTTTGACCAGGACCCATAGTGATCTCCTGTACTTTTGACCTGGAACCAAAGTGAACTCCTGTACTTTTGACCAGGACCCATAGTGATCTGTACTTTTGACCAGGACCCATATTGAAATCCTGTACTTTTGACCAGGACCCATAGTGATCTCCTGTACTTTTGACCAGGTCCCATAGTGAACTCCTGTACTTTTGACCAGGACCCATACTGAACTACTGTACTTTTGACCAGGACCCAGAGTGATCTGTACTTTTGACCAGGACCCATAGTGATCTCCTGTACTTTTGACCAGGACCCATAGTGAACTCCTGACCTTTTGACCAGGACCCATAGTTAACTCCTGAACTTTTGACCAGGAACCATAGTGATCTCCTGTAGTTTTGACCAGGACCCATAGTGATCTCCTGTACTTTTGACCAGGTCCCATAGTGAACTCCTGTACTTTTGACCAGGACCCATACTGAACTACTGTACTTTTGACCAGGACCCAGAGTGATCTGTACTTTTGACCAGGACCCATAGTGATCTCCTGTACTTTTGACCAGGACCCATAGTGAACTCCTGACCTTTTGACCAGGACCCATAGTGATCTCCTGTACTTTTGACCAGGACCCATAGTGAACTCCTGACCTTTTGACCAGGACCCATAGTGATCTCCTGTACTTTTGACCAGGACCCATAGAGATCTGTACTTTTGACCAGGACCCATAGTGAACTCCTGTACTTTTGACCAGGACCCATAGTGATCTCCTGTACTTTGACCAGGACCCATAGTGATCTCCTGTACTTTTGACCAGGACCCATAGTGAACTCCTGTACTTTTGACCAGGACCCATGGTCAACTACTGTACTTTTGATCAGGACCCATAGTGATCTGTACTTTTGACCAGGACCCATAGTGATCTCCTGTACTTTTGACCAGGACCCATAGTGATCTCCTGTACTTTTGACCAGGACCCATAGTAATCTCCTGTACTTTTGACCAGGACCCATATTGAACTCCTGTACTTTTGACCAGGACACATAGTGATCTGCACTTTTGACCAGGACCCATAGTGAACTCCTGTACTTTTGACCAGGACATATAGTGATCTCCTGTACTTTTGACCAGGACCCATAGTGATCTCCTGTACTTTTGACCTGGAACCAAAGTGAACTCCTGTACTTTTGACCAGGACCCATAGTGATCTGTACTTTTGACCAGGACCCATATTGAAATCCTGTACTTTTGACCAGGACCCATAGTGATCTCCTGTACTTTTGACCAGGTCCCATAGTGAACTCCTGTACTTTTGACCAGGACCCATACTGAACTACTGTACTTTTGACCAGGACCCAGAGTGATCTGTACTTTTGACCAGGACCCATAGTGATCTCCTGTACTTTTGACCAGGACCCATAGTGAACTCCTGACCTTTTGACCAGGACCCATAGTTAACTCCTGAACTTTTGACCAGGAACCATAGTGATCTCCTGTAGTTTTGACCAGGACCCATAGTGATCTCCTGTACTTTTGACCAGGTCCCATAGTGAACTCCTGTACTTTTGACCAGGACCCATACTGAACTACTGTACTTTTGACCAGGACCCAGAGTGATCTGTACTTTTGACCAGGACCCATAGTGATCTCCTGTACTTTTGACCAGGACCCATAGTGAACTCCTGACCTTTTGACCAGGACCCATAGTGATCTCCTGTACTTTTGACCAGGACCCATAGTGAACTCCTGACCTTTTGACCAGGACCCATAGTGATCTCCTGTACTTTTGACCAGGACCCATAGAGATCTGTACTTTTGACCAGGACCCATAGTGAACTCCTGTACTTTTGACCAGGACCCATAGTGATCTCCTGTACTTTGACCAGGACCCATAGTGATCTCCTGTACGTTTGACCAGGACCCATAGTGAACTCCTGTACTTTTGACCAGGACCCATGGTCAACTACTGTACTTTTGATCAGGACCCATAGTGATCTGTACTTTTGACCAGGACCCATAGTGATCTCCTGTACTTTTGACCAGGACCCATAGTGATCTCCTGTACTTTTGACCAGGACCCATAGTAATCTCCTGTACTTTTGACCAGGACCCATATTGAACTCCTGTACTTTTGACCAGGACACATAGTGATCTGCACTTTTGACCAGGACCCATAGTGAACTCCTGTACTTTTGACCAGGACCCATAGTGTTCTCCTGTACTTTTGACCAGGACCCATAGTGATCTCCTGTACTTTGACCAGGACCCATAGTGAACTCCTGTACTTTTGACCAGGACCCATAGTGATCTGTACATTTGACCAGGACCCATAGTGATCTCCTGTACTTTTGACCAGGACCCATAGTGATCTCCTGTACTTTGACCAGGACCCATAGTGAACTCCTGTACTTTTGACCAGGACCCATAGTTATCTGTACTTTTGACCAGGACCCATAGTGATCTCCTGTACTTTTGACCAGGACCCATAGTGAGCTCCTGTACTTTTGACCAGGACCAATAGTGATCTCCTGTACTTTTGACCGGGACCAATAGTGATCTCCTATACTTTTGACCAGGATCCATAGTGATCTCCTGTACTTTTGACCAGGACCCATAGTAATCTGTACTTTTGACCAGGACCCATAGTTAACTCCTATACTTTTGACCAGGACCCATAGTGATCTCCTGTACTTTTGACCAGGACCCATAGTGATCTCCTGTACTTTTGACCAGGACCCATAGTTATCTGTACTTTTGAGCAGGACCCATATTGAACTCCTGTACTTTTGACCAGGACCCATAGTGATCTCCTGTACTTTTGACCAGGACCCATAGTGATCTCCTGTACTTTTGACCAGGACCCATAGTGAACTCCTGTATTTTTGACCAGGACCCATAGTGATCTCCTGTACTTTTGACCAGGACCCAAAGTGATCTGTACTTTTGAACAGGACCCATAGTGATCTCTTGTACTTTTGACCAGGACCAATAGTGAATAGGACACCATTTGCGACGCAGACCATACTCACTGGAGACTTCCTACTGAAACAGAATCTGTTCATAACAATAAGTGAACAGATGCTGTATCAGCTGAAATAACGAACAACGAACTTTACCTGAACAGAATCTGTACAATCTGAAATAACGAACAACAAACTTTAACTAAACAGATACTGTATCATCTGAAATAACCACCACCACCACTACTACCACCACCACCACTACCACCACTACTACTACCACTACTACCACCACTACTACTACCACTACCACCACTACCACCACTACCACCACTACCACCACTACTACTACCACTACTACCACTACCACCACTACTACTACCACTACTACCACCACTACTACTACCACTACCACCACCACCACTACCACCACTACTACCACCACTACTACTACCACTACTACTACCACTACCACCACCACCACTACCACCACTACTACTACCACTACTACCACCACCACTACTACCACCACTACTACCACCACCACCACTACCACCACTACTACTACCACTACTACCACCACTACTACTACCACTACTACCACCACTACCACCACTACTACTACCACTACTACTACCACTACTACCAGTACCACTAAAACCACTACCACCACTACTAATACCACTACTACCAGTACCACTACAACCACTACCACTACTACCACTACCACCACTACTACTACCACTACCACTACCACCACTACTAATACCACTACTACCAGTACCACTACAACCACTACCAATACCACCACTACTACCACTACTAACACCACTACCAATACTACTACCACCACAACTACCACAACACACACCTCAGCTGGACATCTGCTTCAGATTTCCCTTTTTCTGCGAGTCAGACTGGAGGATACTCAGTACACACACTATACTGTGTGTGTTTATGTGTTTCCAATGAAATCAATAACCCTCCTCACAGCGTGTGGACAACAGTTCTGGCAACGGGAAGAGCAGAGAGAGTACAGGTGCTGAGCTGGAAGGAACAGGCCAGAATTGCATGACTAAAACACACACACACACACACACACACACACACACACACACACACACACACACACACACACACACACACACACACACACACACACACAAACAAACAAACAAACAAACACACACACACACACACACACACACACACACACACACACACACAGCAGGACAATGTGGAGAAGTCATAGCAGAGTAGTAGTCAGTGCTCAGGATGTTACAGACTGTCTGTCTCCTGTTTGTCTGTGGGATTTACTAACACAGGAAGTATAATACATCTCCAATAACTCTCTTTCACAACCATAATGGATTTCATATGCAGAGTTCTGGTCAGATGGAGGAGGGGGGGGGGGGGGGGGTATTGCAGTCATGGGTTTAGAATGGAATTTGAATTTTATGTCAGAAAGATTCCTGTGTTTGTCCAGCATTTAACAGGACTTTGCAACAATGGCACCATGACGATGAAGCATCAGTTAAGCAGGGTTCTAACTATATCGGACAAAGTGAGTCACTGGAAAGGCATACGTGTTGTAGCTAATCATCCCCAATCCCAACCAAATAACACACCAAATATTGTTGCAAGTACAAACACAAGGGAAGGTTAATTGAATGTGAAAGTGATAGTATGTTCTATAACGTCTCCTTCTATGACAGTATGTTCTATAACGTGTCCTTCTATGATAGTATGTTCTGTAACGTCTCCTTCTGTGATAGTATGTTCTATAACGTCTCCTTCTATGACAGTATGTTCTATAACGTGTCCTTCTATGATAGTATGTTCTGTAACGTCTCCTTCTGTGATAGTATGTTCTATAACGTCTCCTTCTATGATATATGTTCTATAACGTCTCCTTCTATGATAGTATGTTCTATAACGTCTCCTTCTATGATAGTATGTTCTATAATGTCTCCTTCTATGATTGTATGTTCTATAACGTCTCATTCAATGACAGTATGTTCTATAACGTCTCCTTCTAAGACAGTATGTTCTATAATGTCTCCTTCTATGATTGTATGTTCTATAACGTCTCCTTCAATGATAGTATGTTCTATAACGTCTCTTTCTGTGATAGTATGTTCTATAACGTCTCCTTGATATAATGTCTCATTCTATTATAGTATGTTCTATAACATCCCCTTCTATGATAGTAAGCTCTATAACGTCTCCTTCTATGAGAGTATGCTCTATAACGTCTCCTTCTATGATAGTATGTTCTATAACGTCTCCTTCTATGACAGTATGCTCTATAACGTCTCCTTCTATGATAGTATGTTCTATAACGTCCTCTTCTATGATAGTATGTTCTATAACGTCTCATTCTATGATAGTATGTTCTATAACGTCTCCTTCTATGACAGTATGTTCTATAACGTCTCCTTCTATGATAGTATGCTCGATAACGTCTCCTTCTATGATAGTATGTTCTATAACGTCTCCTTCCATGATAGTATGTTCTATAACGTCTCCTTCTATGATAGTATGTTCTATAACGTCAAATTCTATGATAGTATGTTCTATAACGTCTCCTTCAATGATAGTATGTTCTATAATGTCTACTTCTATGATATTATGTTCTGTAACGTCTCCATCAATGATAGTATGTTCTATAACGTCTCCTTCTATGATAGTATGTTCTATAACGTCTCCTTCTATGATCGTATGTTCTATAACGTCTCCTTCTATGATCGTATGTTCTATAACGTCTCCTTCTATGATCGTATGTTCTATAACGTCTCCTTCTATGATCGTATGTTCTATAACGTCTCCTTCTATGATCGTATGTTCTATAACGTCTCCTTCTATGATCGTATGTTCTATAACGTCTCCTTCTATGATCGTATGTTCTATAACGTCTCCTTCTATGATCGTATGTTCTATAACGTCTCCTTCTATGATCGTATGTTCTATAACGTTTTTGTTGTCTGCGAAATAGAAAACGTAACAATTGCGGTGATTTAAGCACGAAAACTGCTATGAAAAGCATCACATGGCAGTAAACTTGGAGTCTCATGATTTTTTTCTGTTGTACTACCAACACGATGTGGGAAAGCATGCAGAGGTGGCTAAAAGCATGGTGATGAGCTTCATGCAAATGTTCACTAAATATCCAGGAAGGTAGGCTATCATTTGAATGATGCTGGTGATGTGATGACTGAAGCTTGGTTGCCAATTATCAAATACAAATGATCTGGCTTTTATCCATTTCTCATCTATAACCCTGTCTACTGTTATCCATATCTCATCATATAACCCTGCCCACTGTTATCCATATCTCATCATATAATCCTGTCCACTGTTATTCATATCTCATCACATAACCCTGTCCACTGTTATTCATATCTCATCATATAACCCTGTCCACTGTTATTCATATCTCATCATATAATCCTGTCCACTGTTATCCATATCTCATCATATAATCCTGTCCACTGTTATCCATATCTCATCATATAATCCTGTCCACTGTTATCCATATCTCATCATATAATCCTGTCCACTGTTATCCATATCTCATCATATAATCCTGTCCACTGTTATTCATATCTCATCACATAACCCTGTCCACTGTTATTCATATCTCATCATATAACCCTGTCCACTGTTATTCATATCTCATCATATAATCCTGTCCACTGTTATCCATATCTCATCATATAATCCTGTCCACTGTTATCCATATCTCATCATATAATCCTGTCCACTGTTATCCATATCTCATCATATAATCCTGTCCACTGTTATTCATATCTCATCACATAACCCTGTCCACTGTTATTCATATCTCATCATATAACCCTGTCCACTGTTATTCATATCTCATCATATAATCCTGTCCACTGTTATCCATATCTCATCATATAATCCTGTCCACTGTTATCCATATCTCATCATATAATCCTGTCCACTGTTATCCATATCTCATCATATAATCCTGTCCACTGTTATCCATATCTCATCATATAATCCTGTCCACTGTTATCCATATCTCATCATATAATCCTGTCCACTGTTATCCATATCTCATCATATAACCCTGTCCACTGTTATTCATATCTCATCATATAATCCTGTCCACTGTTATTCATATCTCATCATATAACCCTGTCCACTGTTATCCATATCTTATACCACCACAACTGATGCTGGCACTAAAACCGCACTCAATTGGCTGTATACGCCATAAGAAAACAGGAAAATGCTCATCCAGAGGTGGCTCTCCTAGTGAACGGGGACTTTAATGCAGGGAATCTCATCCGTTTGACCTCATATCTACCAGCATGTTAAATGTGCAACCAGAGGGAAAACAACTCTAGACCACCTTTACTCCACACACGGAGACGTGTTCAAAGCTCTCCCTCGCCCTCATGTGAGTAAGACCTTTAAACAGGTCAACATTCACAAGGCCGCAGGGCCAGACAAATTACCAGGACGTGTACTCCGAGAATGCACTGAACGACTGACAAATGTCTTCACTGACATTTTCAACCTGTCCCTGACAGAGTCTATAATACCAACACGTTTCAAGCAGACCACCATAGTCCCTGTGCCCAAGAACACTAAGGTAACCTGCCTAAATGACTACAGACTACAGCCATGAAATGCTTTGAAAGGTTGGTAATGGCTCACATCAACACCATTATCCCAGAAAACCTAGACCCACTCCAATTTGCATACCCCCCCAACAGATCCACAGATGATGCAATCTCTATTGTACTCCACACTGCCCGTTCACACCTGGACAAAAGGAACACCTATGTGAGAATGTTAGTCTTTGACAACAGCTCAGTGTTCATCACCAGAGTGCCCTCAAAGCTCATCACTAAACTAAAGACCCTGGGATTAAACACCTCCCTCTGCAACTGGATCCTGGACATCCTGACGGGCCGCCCCCCAGGTGGTAAGGGTAGGTAACAACACATCCACCACGCTGATCCTCAACACTGGAGCTCCCCAGGGGTGCGTGCTCAGTCCCCTCCTGTACTACCTGATCACCAACAACGATGAGACAGCCTATAGGGAGGAGGTCAGAACCTGGCCATGTAATGCCAGGACAACAACCTCTCCCTCAATGTGACCAAGACAAATGAGATGATTGTGGACTATAGGAAAAGGACCGAGCACGCCCCCATTCTCATCGACGGGGCTGCAGTGAGAGCTTCAAGTTCCTTGGTGTCCACATCACCAACAAACTATCATGGTCCAAACAAACAAAGACAGTCATGAAGGGGGAACAACAAAGCCTATTCGCCCTCAGGAGACTGAAAAGATTTGGCATGGGTCCTCAGATTCTCAAAATACTCATGGTGATGTGAACATTGAAAGTCAATATATATAAAAAATAAATTAAAAATTAAAAATAATTCTTAACAGGGCGTGTTTTTTTTTTTACTGGTTGCATCACTGCCTGGTATTGCAACTGCTCGGCCTCCGACCACAAGGCACTACAGAGGATTTATTTAGAGTTTATTATCTATGCCTAGTCTATGCAATCCCCTACCTACAGATGACCTGGACTTGCCCATGCTGCTCTGTATCATCACTCATTCATATATCCTTATGTACATATTCTTTATCCCCTTACACTGTGTATAAGACAGTAGTTTTGGAATTGTTAGTTAGATTACTTGTTGGTTATTACTGCATTGTCGGAACTAGAAGCACAAGCATTTCGCTACACTCGCATTAACATCTGCTAACCATGTGTATGTGACAAATACAATTTGATTTGATTTGAACCTGTACCCCCGCACATTGACTCGGTACCCCCTGACTCCTTATCGTTATTTTATTATGTTACTTTTTATTTGATTTAAGTGCTTGTTAGTAAGCATTTCACTGTATGGTCTACACCGGCACATTTAACAAAACAATTTTGATATGATTTAATAGAAACACTCCTCTTTTGGGAAAAAGTACATATTGTTTTTATGCAGATTTTAGAATATTTCCTTGAAAACCTGTCATCAGTTGGAAAGTTTCTTCTTATAGTATGAGATGAGAGGCTCATTGTTGTGTGCGTGCCTGCTTGCGTGTTGAGGGTAGCCCTGATGAGAAGACTGAACAGGTATCATGTGATGAGGGTAGCCGTGATGAGAGGACTGTGACCACCATGTTCCTCATCATGTGATGAGATGCACAAATCCAAAATAAGTTAACCTCAGGCTGCAACCCCATCACACACACACACACACACACACACACACACACACACACACACACACACACAGCAATATATGCTTTATAGCTGTCCTCACTAACCAGAAGTCACCATCAAAGCACTAATCTGTCTATATTCTTCTAGTTCTTCTAAAAAAAGTATATCACAAACATAAGATTTTCTCTTTGGTTTGGCATGAAACCCATTCTTTGTAAACACACTATTAAATTGGCTCAAATATTTTGTGTTGCAGTATTTGGGCACTGTTGGCATACCTCTCTCTCTCTGCCTCTCTGCCTTTCTCCCCTTTAAATTGAAATGTAAGGGGTTTATTGGCACGTTAACAAAGCAAGTGAAATAGATCATAAACAAAAAAGAAGGAAAACATATTTATAACAGTAAACATTACACTCACAAAAGTTCCAAAAGAATAAAGGCATTTCAAATCCAATATTATGTACAAATAGTTAAAGTACAAAAGGGAAAATAAATCAACATAAATATGGGTTGTATTTACAATGGTGTTTGTTCTTCACTGGTTGCCCTTTTCTTGTGGCAACAGGTCATAAATCTTGCTGCTGTGATGGCACACTGTGGTATTTCACCAAATAGATATGGGAGTTTATCAAAATGTAATTTGTTTTTGAATTAGTTGTGGGTCTGCGACATCTCCAAGAAATACAGTAGGTGTCTTTAATATGGTCATACATTTGGCAGGAGGTTAGGAAGTGCAGCTCAGTTTCCACCTAATTTTGTGGGCAGTGTGCACATAGCCTGTCTTCTCTTGAGAGCCATGTCTGCCTACGGCTGCCTTTCTCAAAAGCAAGGCTATGCTCACTGAGTCTGTACATAGTCAAAGCTTTCCTTCAGTTTGGGTCAGTCACAGTGGTCAGGTATTCTGCCACTGTGTACTCTCTGTTTAGGGCCAAATAGCATTCCAGTTTGCTCAGTTTTTTTGTTAATTCTTTCCAAGGTATCAAGTAATTAATCTTTTTGTTTTCTCATGATTTGGTTGGGTCTCATTGTGTTGCTGTCTTGGGGCTCTGTGGGGTGTGTTTGTGAACAGAGCCCCAGGACCAGCTTGCTTAGGGGACTCTTCTCCAGGTTCATCTCTCTGTAGGTGATGTCTTTGTTATGGAAGGTTTGGAAATCGCTTTCTTTTAGATGGTTGTAGAATTTAACGTCTCTTTTCTGGATTTTGATAATTAGCGGGTATCAGCCTAATTCTGCTCTGCATGCATAATTTGGTGTTTGTCCCATTTTGGGAATTCTTGGATGGTGAGCGGACCCCAGACCACACAACTATAAAGGTCAATGGGTTCTATAACGGATTCAGGTATTTTTAGCCAAATCCTAATTGGTATGTACAATTTTCTGTTCCTTTTGATGGCATAAATGTACTTCTTGCTTATGTTTAGGCCAAAGTATGTACAGTTTTTTGGGCAACAGTGTCTAGATGGAATTTGTATTACTGGCAACTGAACCTTTTTTGGAACATCATTATTTTGTCGTACTGAGATTTACTGTCAGGGCCCAGGTCTGACAGAATATGTACAGAAGATCTAGGTGCTGCTGTAGGCCCTCCTTGGTTGGGGACAGAAGCACCAGATTATCAGCCAACAGTAGACATTTGACTTCAGATTCTAGCAGGGGGAGGCCGGGTGCTGCAGACTGTTCTAGTGCCCTCGCCAATTTCTTAATATATATGTTGAAGACTGTGGGGCTTAAGCTGCATGCATCCCTGTCTCACCCCACGGCCCTGTGGAGAGAAATGTGTTTTTTGCCAATTTTAACCGCACACTTGCTGTTTGTGTACATGGATTTTATAATGTTTTATGTGCTCTCCCCAACACCACTTTCTATCAATTTGCATAGCAGAGCCTCATGCCTTTGCCTTTGTTTTGGTTTGTTTGTTTATCAATTAGGGAGTGCAGGGTGAATATGTGGTCTGTCATATGGTAATTTGGTAAAAAGCCAATTTGACATTTGCTCAGAAGATTGTTTTCACTGAGGAAATGTACATTTGAAGTCTGAAGTTTACATACACTTAGGTTGGAGTCATTAAAACTTGTTTTTAAACCACTCCACAAATTTCTTGATAACAAACTATAGTTTTGGCAAGTCGGTTAGGACATCTACTTTGTGCATGACAGAAGTCATTTTTCCAACAATTGCTTACAGACAGATTATTTCACTTATAATTCGCTGTATCACAATTCCAGTTAGTCAGAAGTTTACATACACAAAGTTGACTGTGCCTTTAAACAGCTTGGAAAATTCCAGAAAATTATGTCAAGGCTTTAGAAGCTTCTGCTAGGCTAATTGACCTCATCTGAGTCAATTGGAGGTGTACCTGTGGATGTATTGCAAGGCCTACCTTCAAACTCAGTGCCTCTTTGCTTGACATCATGGGACAATCAAAAGAAATCAGCCAAGACCTCAGAAAAAAAATTCTAGACATCCACAAGTCGTTCATCCTTGGGAGCAATTTCCAAAATCCTGAAGGAAACGCGTTCATCTGTGCAAACAATAGTACGCATGTATAAACACCATAGGACCACGCAGCCATCATACCGCTCAGGAAGGAGATCCGTTATGTCTCCTTTTTTAAAATATCTTTATTTAACTAGGCAAGTCAGTTAAGAATAAATTCTTATTTTCAATGACAGCCTAGGAACAGTGGGTTAACTGCCTGTTCAGGGGCAGAACAACAGATTTTTACCTTGTCATCTCGGGGATTCAATCTTGCAACCTTTCGGTTACTAGTCCAATGCTCTAACCACTAGCCTACCTGCTGCCGGCAGCCTAGAAATGAACGTACTTTGGTGCGAAAAGTGCAAATCAATCCCAGAACAACAACAAAGGGCCTTGTGAAGATGCTGGAGGAAACAGGTACAAAGTATCTATATCCACAGTAAAATGAGTCCTATATCGACATAACCTGAAAGGCTGCTCAGCAAGGAAGAAGCCACTGCTCCAAAACCGCCATTAAAAAGGCAGACTATGGTTTGCAACTGCACATGGGGACAAAGATCGTACTTTTTGGAGAAATGTCCTCTGGTTTGATGAAACAAAAATGGAACGGGTTTGGCCATAATGACCATCATTATGTTTGAAAGAAAAAGGGGAAGGCTTGCAAGCCAAAGAACACCATCCCAACCGTGAAGCACGGGGGTGGCAGAATCATGTTGTGGGGTGCTTTTCTGCAGAAGGGACTGGTGCACTTCACAAAATAGATGGCATCATGAGGGAGAAAAAGTATGTGGATATATTGAAGCAACATCTCAAGACATCAGTCAGGAAGTTAAAGCATACTTCCAAAGTTGTGGCAAAATGGCTTAAGGACAACAAAGTCAAGGTATTGGAGTGGCCATCACAAAGCCCTGACCTGACCCTATAGAAAATTTGTGGGCAAAACTGAAAAGCGTGTGCGAGCAAGGAGGCCTACAAACCTGACTCAGTTACACCAGCTCTGTGAGGAGTTGGCCAAAATTCACCCAACTTATTGTGGGAAGCTTGTAGAAGGCTACCTGTAACGTTTGACCCAAGTTAAACAATTTAAAGGCAATGCTACCAAATACTAATTGAGTGTAAGTAAACGTCTGACCCACTGGGAATGTGATGAAAGAAATAAAAGCTGAAATAAATCATTCTCTCTACTATTATTCTCACATTTCACATTCTTAAAATAAAGTGGTGATCCTAACTGACCTAAAACCGGGAATTTTTACTAGGATTAAATGTCAGGAATTGTGAAAAACTGAGTTTAAATGTATTTGGCTAAGGTGTATGTAAACTTCCGACTTCAACTGTGTGAGCCTGCTGTTAATGATAATGCAGAGGATTTTGTTGGTTGCTGTTGACGCATATCCCACTGTAGTTATTGGGGTCAAATTTGTCTCCACTTTTTTGGATTGTCGTGATCAGTCCTTGGTTCCAAATATTGGGGAAGATGCCAGAGCTAAGGATGGTGTTAGAGTTTCTCTGTTCTCTCTTTCTTTTTATTGTGAAGACACCTGCTGGTCATCAACAGGTACCGGATAATAGTGAAGACACCTGCTGGTCATCAACAGGTACCGGATAATAGTGAAGACACCTGCTGGTCATCAACAGGTACCGGATAATAGTGAAGACACCTGCTGGTCATCAACAGGTACCGGATAATAGTGAAGACACCTGCTGGTCATCAACAGGTACCGGATAATAGTGAAGGCCCATGCTGGTCATCAACAGGTACCGGATAATAGTGAAGGCCCATGCTGGTCATCAACAGGTACCTCCTCCTGTGTGCAGGCTCAGAGCAGAGGAACCTGGAATCCTCCTGTGCAGAGGAACCATCACTGTACCACAACAGTCTAGACTCAACTCACATGAGCATACTAGACATAACTGGGGCAGGGGGGGAGAGAGAGATACAGATACAATACCCAGAGCATGAGGAAGACATGCTGCAGGACAGGACAACAACAGCAGCCATTGTTAATGTGGATGTTCGTTGATATGACAGAGCATAGCAGCTTATTAAATAATTATGGAGGGTAGGGGGGGGGGGCAACAGGAAGGGTGAATGGGGACATAAGGTTGTTGGGAGGGAGGGATAGAAGAGGAAATTATCTAATTGACACAGAAAGACTGCGTTGTTCTGCTTGTTAGCTGTGGAATCTTTCAGCCCATCGACCAGCAACAACATCACAGACTGTCTACTGCAACTACAGCACTCTACATACTAACCCTAACCCTATCAAGCAGCACTCTACATACTAACCCTAACCCCAACAAGCAGCACTCTACATACTAACCCTAACCCTAACAAGCAGCACTCTAGATACTAACCCTAACCCTATCAAGCAGCACTCTACATACTAACCCTAACCCCAACAAGCAGCACTCTACATCCTAACCCTAACCCTATCAAGCAGCACTCTACATACTAACCCTAACCCTATCAAGCAGCACTCTACATACTAACCCTAACCCTATCAAGCAGCACTCTACATACTAACCCTAACCCCAACAAGCAGCACTCTACATACTAACCCTAACCCTATCAAGCAGCACTCTACATACTAACCCTAACCCTATCAAG
Organism: Oncorhynchus mykiss; assembly: GCF_057628025.1. NCBI lineage: Eukaryota > Metazoa > Chordata > Actinopteri > Salmoniformes > Salmonidae > Oncorhynchus > Oncorhynchus mykiss. The sequence continues at coordinate 43,225,808 of NC_143035.1, forward strand.
CAGCACTCTACATACTAACCCTAACCCTATCAAGCAGCACTCTACATATTAACCCTAACCCTATCAAGCAGCACTCTACATACTAACCCTAACCCTATCAAGCAGCACTCTACATACTAACCCTATCAAGCAGCACTCTACATACTAACCCTAACCCTATCAAGCAGCACTCTACATACTAACCCTAACCCTATCAAGCAGCACTCTACATATTAACCCTAACCCTATCAAGCAGCACTCTACATACTAACCCTAACCCTATCAAGCAGCACTCTAGATACTAACCCTAACCCTATCAAGCAGCACTCTAGATACTAGCACTAACCCTATCAAGCAGCACTCTACATATTAACCCTAACCCTATCAAGCAGCACTCTACATACTAACCCTAACCCTATCAAGCAGCACTCTACATACTAACCCTAACCCTATCAAGCAGCACTCTACATACTAACCCTAACCCTATCAAGCAGCACTCTACTTACTAACCCTAACCCTATCAAGCAGCACTCTACATACTAACTCTATTTTATTTGTTTATTTTATTTCACCTTTATTTAACCAGGTAGGCCAGTTGAGAACAAGTTCTTATTTATAACTGATACCTGGCCAAGATAAAGCAAAGCAGTGCAACAAACACAGGGTTACGCATGGAATAAACAAATGTACAGTCAATAACACAATAGAAAAATCTATGTACAGAGTGTGTAAATGAAGTACGATTAGGGAGGTAAGGCAATAAATAGGCCATAGTGGTGAAATAATTACAATGTAGCATTAACACTGGAGTGATTGACGTGCAAATTATGATGTGCAAGTAGAGATACTGGGGTAGTTTGGTGGGCTATTTACAGATGGGCTGTGTACAGGTGCAGTGTAAGCTGCTATGACAGCTAACGCTTAAAGTTAGTGAGGGAGATATAAGTTTCCAGCTTCAGTGATTTTTGCAATTCGTTCCAGTCATGGGCAGCAGAGAACTGGAAGGAATGGCAGCCAAAGTAGGTGTTGGCTTTGGGGATGAACAGTGAAATATACCTGCTGGAGTGTGTGCTACGGGTGGGTGCTGCTATGGTGACCAGTGAGCTGAGATAAGGTGGGGCTTTACTAGCAGAGACTTATTGATAACCTGGAGCCAGTGGGTTTGGCGATGAATATGTAGCGAGGGACAGCCAATGAGAGCATACAGGTCACATTGGTGGGTAGTATATGGGGCTTTGGTGACAAAACGGGTGGCACTGTGATAGACTGCATCCAGTTTGCTGAGTAGAGTGTTGGAGGCTATTTTGTAAATTACATTGGCGAAGTCGAGGATCGGTAGGATGGTCAGTTTTACAAGGGTATGTTTGGCAGCATGAGTGAAGGAGGATTTGTTGCGAAATAGGAAGGTGATTCTAGATTTAATTTTGGATTGGAGATGCTTAGTGTGAGTCTGGAAAGAGAGTTTACAGTCTAACCAGACACCTAGGTATTTGTAGTTGTCCATATATTCTAAGTCAGAACCGTCCAGAGTTGTGATGCAGGAGGGTGCGGGCAGTAATTGGTTGAAGAGCATGCATTTAGTTTTACTAGCGTTTAAGAGCAGTTGGATGCCACGGAAGGAGTGTTGTATGGCATTGAAACTCATTTGGAGATTTGTTAACACAGTGTCCAAAGAAGGGCAAGATGTATACAGAATGGTGTCGTCTGCATAGAGGTGGATCAGAGAACCACCAGAAGCAAGAGCGACATCATTGATATATACAGAGAAAAGAGTCAGCCCGAGAATTGAACCTTGTGGCACCCCCATAGAGACTGCCAGAGGTCCAGACAACAGGCCCTTCGATTTGACACAATGAAATTTATCTGAGAAGTAGTTGGTGAACCAGGTAAAGCAGTCATTTGAGAAACCAAGGTTATTGAGTCTGCCAATAAGAATGCAGTGATTGACAGAGTCGAAAGCCTTGGCCAGGTTGATGAAGATGGCTACATAGTACTGTCTTTTGTCATGACGTGGCCCTTTCTGGGCATATATGGTGGCTCCCCCCCCCCCTCTCTCTCTCTTTCTCCTACACTCAGTTTCTGTTATCTCAGGTCGTAAATTCCTGGCGGCGACTCTCCCCCTGGCCATGCAGAAGAGAGACACAGAGAGAACAAAGGATTTCACATGGCAAACTCCTAAATCCCCAAAATGAGAATATGAAACAAAATGTCCACTTGTGAGAAGGTGGGAATGGTCCGTGGACACTTAAGGGACGGGTATGACGAGTGTGCTTCATTTGGTGTCCTCAGAGAGGAAAGGAAACACAAATAACTATATCTCTGAATGTGTACATTTCTCAATTATGGGGTTTGCATCTAATTCTTGGAAAAAATGAATAAATAAAGATGAAACTATTTGTGAAATGATGTAATGTGATGTTAAACCGTTAATGTGAGAGAATTGTAAAGAATCCCCTGTGAGCACAGACATGATCCGACGTCATAGAACCGCCTTTTCTTTTGTTTACGAATAAAAAACCCTCCTGAGGTATTCCCATTCAGACCACAAAAACCTCAGTGTCAGCTAAGGTTGCAATGGTTGTTGAATTCCTAACCATACCACGTGGAGCATTTACTACACGGGTGGAAATGGTTAAACTCTGAGACTATCAATCTCGACAGAATAAGAGCAAATCTTAGATACTAGTTACTAGTCAGCTAGAGATGATGTAAACCTGGGATTGTAAATACCGACAACCGCCGAAACATTTTTATTTTGTATTTTTTTATTTCACCTTTATTTAACCAGGTAGGCAAGATCACCTTTATTTAACCAGGTAGACCAGATCACCTTTATTTAACCAGGTAGACCAGATCACCTTTATTTAACCAGGTAGGCCAGATCACCTTTATTTAACCAGGTAGACCAGATCACCTTTATTTAACCAGGTAGGCAAGTTGAGAACACCTTTATTTAACCAGATAGGCAAGTTGAGAACAAGTTCTCATTTACAATTGCGACCTGGCCAAGATAAAGTAAAGCAGTTCGACACGTACAACAACACAGAGTTACACATGGAGTAAAACAAACATACAGTCAATAATACAGTAGAAAAATAGTCTATATACAATGTGAGCAAATGAGGTGAGATAAGGGAGGTAAAGGCAAAAAAAGGCCATGGTGGCAAAGTAAATACAATATAGCAAGTAAAAAATAAAAAATAAACATCTACTCTATGAGAAGATTTTTGAATGGTACTCTAAAGTATCCATTCTAACCACAAAGGACTTTGATCTTCAGGGAAGACGAGAGAGAGACGCTGATGAACTGACTCTCTGCTGATGGACCGGATTCCAACAGAGATCACGATGACACACTGGGCGTAAATATATATTGATTGCAAATATTCTCGAATGAGTGAGCCTTCATGTTCAAAGGATTAGTATTTCAATTAATATAATTATCAACTGTGTAGTGATTCCTTTTGTCTTTCCCGCATGTACTCAGTCCACACTCACTTCCCTTTGTCCACCAAGCTGTCATATCGGCTTAGTCCACTAGGGAACCTCCCCTATCATTTCCTTGTAACCATATCTACGGTGTTGTTTATGCATTTCTGTGATTATTTAGTTAGTTAGTAAATAAATTATTAACTTTTTATGGCTGGGGGGCAGTATTGAGTAGCTTGGATGGATAAGGTGCCTAAAGTAAATGGCCTGCTCCTCAGTCTCAGCTTCTAATATATGCATTTTATTATTATTATTGAATAGAAAACACTCTGAAGTTTCTAAAACTGTTTGAATGATGTCTGTGAGTATAACAGAACTCATATTGGCAGGCGAGTTGAAATCAAAACAGGAAGTCAGAAATTCACCAGTCCCCAATGAAATCCCCTTGAGATATGAATGATGTTGCACTGCCTAGGGGTTCCACTAGATGTCAACCATCAATAGAAATTATAATGAGGCTTCTATGTTGTTGTGGGAGTGAATGAGAGCAGAATACATCAGATGTCCACCAAGCAGCCATTTTTTGATCGCGCTTTTTCCTCGTGGTAGTCACTTGCGTTCCATTGCTCACGAAGACAAGAAGGAATACTCCGGTTGGAACTTTATTGAAGCTATATGTTAAAAACATCCTAATGATTGATTCTGTACTTAGTTTGAAATGTTTCTTCGACCGGTAATATCACTTTTTGAAGTTTTTGTCCGATATAACGCTGACCAGAATTAGCGTTTGGATATGTATACCAAACTCTCTAACAAAAGAAGGTATTTGGACATAAATAACGGACATTTTCGAACAAAACAAACATTTATTGTGGACCTGGGATTCCTGGAGTGCTTTCTGATGTAGATCATCAAAGGTAAGGGAATATTTATCATGTCATTTCTTGTTTATGTTGACGCCATCCTTGTGGCTGTGGTGTTTTTACTTTTAAGCGCCGTCTCAGATTATTGCATGCGTTTCTTTTTCCGTAAAGTTTTTTAAAAATCTGACACAGCGGTTGCATTAAAACTTCTTACGGACGTGGTTCCTGCGCAGGAACACATCAGCGGAAATTTCAGAGCGCCACCTATAGTACTATAGTATAGTACTCGATAAATCTCAAACTTTCATTAAAACACACACGCAAGGGGGGATCACGTGACCCTTGAACGAGATGGCCGCATGAACTAAGAGCTCCGCACAAGTAGTTTCCAATTCCTAATCTTACCTCCACTCCAAGTTCACACTCATTTAGCTTAAGCAAGAAAAAGTCATGGCGACTACAAAAGGCGACACTACGGGTGACATTTTTACCCAGACCCGAGTATTAGCGACGGAAAAAGCCTCCAAGAAGACGCTAGCTTCAGAAAAAACTAGCGCCATTAGCCAGGAGCAAGAGAACCCGCTCCCCCACGAGGCACAACGAATGCCAACCTCGCACTCTGTCGAAGACATCCTTTCTGAGTTGAGATCCCAACGTACAGAACTAAACACTAAATTAGATGCCATTAATTCTCAGCTCAGTGCGATAGGGGGCAAGGTGACAATCCTGGAAAACGCTTTGCCTGACATCAACAACAAGATAACCATAAACGCGGGGCGCCTGGACGAGGCAGAGGGGCGAATCCTATCCATGGAAAACTTATTGACAGATGCCATGGAAACAATAGCATATGCTAAAAAGAAAATTGAGCATCTGGAAGAGAAAACAGAGGACCTGGAAAACAGGGGGCGAAGGAATAATTATGTTCCATTCAATCTGGGCGAAAAAGAAGAGGGAAACATGCCACTGATCCGCTACCTGCAAGACAAACTTCCCGAGTGGCTCCACCTGCCCACCGACAGGCCCATAGAACTCGAGAGAGCTCACCGAGCACTGAGGCCCCCACCAGCAGCCAGACAACCAGCGCGCCCAATCACCATACGTTTCCTGAGATTCACCGACAAGGAACGAGTCCTACAGGCGGCGAAAAACAACACCATCACAGTGGGAAACGCCAAACTCGCTTTACACCAGGACCTGTCAGCTGGAATACGCCGAAAGCGCCGAGAATTTGACGAAGTGAAGAAATACTTGACCGAGGCATCTTCAGGGGATTCAAATACCCAAACGAGATCAGGATTCTTCACCAGGGAGCCTTGCGACACTTCAAAACTCCCGAAGAGGCAAAACGTTTTTTGAAAGACAATCCTGGCCAATGAGAAACAGACCAATGACTAAATGCGATTAATGCCATTACTAAAGGAGGTAAGACGACATATAGCCGATATCCAGAGATCCACCCCCTAAATGTCATTATAGCCGTCCAATTTATATTTATTGTCCTTTAACTGAGAGGGATGGGCTGTATAGCCTAACCTAGGCCTACTAATGTTTCAGCCTACTTTTATTTCCCTGTTTTTTTGTTGTTGCTATTATTACCTGGGGTTCCCTATGTCCCTTGGGGGAGGCATATGTAGGCTGGGCTATTGATTTTATTTTTCTCCCCTCTTTTACTGGGGTCTGGACGAGGGCAACTGTGTTATTTACTCAATGCGGGGTGGAGAGGATGAGGCATTTCTTTGGTGGGGAGAAGGAGACGTTGTGCGTTGCTAACTGTTCCCGGTTTTTGTTTTATTCGGGAACACAGAATTGAGACTGAGCGGGGGGGGGTAATAGATCCAACGGGATGTGTCGAGTTGTTTGGGAACTCGGCTGGGGTGTTCAGAGATTATTATTTTATGTACACCATTTATTTTCCTTTTATGTGAACGCAGCTGTAATTACTATCCACTTTTACCCAGCGATGACTTGCACTAAAGTTTGATTACTGCTCGATGACGATGACTAGTACCTTAAATCTATTGACATGGAACTGCATGGGGCATGCAATAAAACGAAAAAATATACTATGTGCTCTAAAAAAGGAATAAGCAGACATTGAGCTATTACAAGAGACACACCTCTGTGATGCTGAACATGCCAAACTCCGCAGAGCTTGGGTGGGACAGGTGTATTTCTCATCTTTCAAATCAAACAGTAGAGGCACAGCCATACTTATCCATAAAAATGTTCCATTCATAATTGACAAAAACATATCTGATCCGGAGGGGAGATTTATTTTGATAACTGGGTCACTATATGGTCAACCAATTACTATATTAAACATATACGCCCCTAACACAGATACGCCTGCCTTCATGTCAAAAATTATAACCCTGTTCAATGAGCATTGTGTCTCCTTTGGCGTGGTGGCCGGAGATTTTAATTGTACCCTTAACCCAACCCTAGACAAATCATCTCAAGTCCCCACCACAAATCCTAGATCTGCAAAGATGTTGAACTCTCTTACTAAAGAGATGGGACTGATAGATATCTGGAGAGAGAATAATAGCTCATCTATGGACTATACATACTACTCTAATGTCCATAACACCTACTCCCGTATAGATTACATTTTTATCCCAAAGAGTTTAATAAATTCAGCCACATGCACAATCGGACCCATAGTACTTTCAGATCACGCCTTTGTCCACCTCTGCTTTGACCTCTGCAAAAACATCCCGAGGTCAAAGAGCTGGAAATTCAACACCTCCATGCTATCAAATGACGAGTTCCATACATTGGTAACTACATGGATAGACAACTACACACAAGACAATAAAGACTCTCCTGTTTCTCCGGCCACAATGTGGGACGCTGCTAAAGCCACACTAAGAGGTCATCTAATTGCATATGCTTCCTCTAAGAAAAAAGCAATGGAAGCACACAGGCTAGATCTTGAGAGGGAGCTGGAATGCGTGAAAAAATACATAAACAATCCCTAGACAGCACCTCCTGGAGTCATCTTAAAGCAGCCAAAGCCAAACTGAATTTGGACTACACTCGGGAGATAAAAAAAAAAGTTTTCTTTACTAAACAGAAATACCATGAGTATAGCAATAGGCCCAGTAGATTGCTTGCTTACCAATTAAAAAAGGAGCAGTCAGAGCGTACAATCATGGCTATCCGAACAGCAGAGGACGAGGTCACATATGACCCAAAAAAGATCAATTTAACTTTTCATGATTTTTACTGCAAACTATATACCTCTGAGAGAAAACACACAGAGGCAGAACTCCACTCTTTCCTAGAGGGAATCTCGCTACCTAAACTATCAGAGACCGACCAGGAAGATCTCAACTCCCCCTTCACTCCTGAGGAGATCCTGGAGGCAATTACCTCCATGCCACCTAATAAGTCCCCAGGCCCTGATGGATTCCCCAGAGAGTTCTACAAAGCTTTTTGGCCCCAGCTCAGCCCTATCTTCATGCCAATGCTGGAGGATTTTTGCAAAAACGGAGTTCTCCCAGACTCAATGCACACAGCTCGCATTACAGTGCTGCTAAAAAAGGACAAGGACCCCCTATCCTGCTCGTCCTTCCGGCCCATAAGCTTGTTGGATTTCGACTATAAAATAATTACCAAATTGCTCGCCAAAAGACTAAACACTCTTCTTCCCAAAATAATAAAAGCGGACCAAACTGGATTTATTAGAGACAGATACTCTTCTGATAACATTCGCCGTCTTTTTGATATTATTGATCAAGTAAACGCACAAAAGACCCCTGTCCTGCTGGCTTCACTGGATGCTGAGAAGGCGTTTGACAGGATGGAGTGGAGCTTTCTGTTTTCAGTCTTAGAAAAGTTCAATATGGGCCCAAATTTTATTAAATGGATCAAATCACTATACTCTCATCCAAATGCCATGGTGACTACTAATGGACTGAACTCTGACAGATTCCCTCTGGAACGGGGCACAAGACAAGGGTGCTCGCTGTCCCCGCTGCTCTACTTGTTGGGGGCGGAGCCTCTGGCAGAGCTGATAAGGAGCAATCCAAGTATTATGGGTGTGTCTGCAGGTGGCCTGCAGCACAAGATTTCGCTTTACGCGGATGATGTCTTGCTCTACATATCCAACCCTGAGAAATCCCTCCCTCTCATTTTAGACACAATTGCTCAGTATGGCAAGTTCTCAGGTTATAAGATTAATTTTAACAAATCCACTGTCTGCCCTCTCAATATTACACTCACCAGCTCTATGAAGACACTTTGTCCTTTCCAATGGAAAACACACGGGTTTCAATACCTCGGGATCTTCATAACACCAGATCTGAATAGCCTTTTTAAGGAAAATTATCTTCCACTCCTGGATCGAATCAAGAACGATCTCCAAACCTGGATCTCCCTCCCAATTAGCTTAGTAGGAAGAATTAATGTAATCCGTATGAACGTCCTCCCTAGACTAAACAACTTATTTCAGATGCTCCCATGCTATCTCCCAGTTTCCTCCTTCAAAACAACTAACCAAAGCATCACCAAATTTATATGGGGCAATAAAAAACCTAGGATCAAGTTTTCCACTTTATCAAAACCTGAATCTAAAGGTGGTCTTGCCCTTCCCTCCCTTCAACTGTACTACTGGTCTGCCCAAATCCGCAACATGCTAACATGGATCACAAACAGACAAGAGTCAACGTGGATTCAGATAGAAGCCCAATCCTGTGGTTCATTGCCCTTAAGCTCAATTATATTCATTAATAACTTTAGTGAAGTGGGCAACATAGCCAAAACCTTTGCGATTTACAGCACCCTACTAGCGTGGAGGGACTGTAAGAAATACCTGGGCATTTCCTCCCAAATATGTTCTCACTCGCCTATAGTAGGCAACCCAGACTTGCCAAAAGCCCTGAGGGATGCCAACTTTAATCTTTGGCATACTCTAGGAATCAGGACCTTTTCAGACCTATTTCATCAGAAAACCACTACACTGAAATCCTTTCAAGAGCTCTGCAGTGAATTCGATGTGCCAAGATCCCATTTTTTTTAAATATCTTCAAATTAGACATGTAATTTCCTCATTTACCTCCAAGAGGAGGTTTAGAACTCAGTTGAATGAAGTTGAAACCCTTCTTGTCACAGCACAATCCATTAAAGGCAAAATATCTTACATCTATAGACTCCTTTCTGAGAAAGGAAGCTCCTCCTTTACTCCTTTGAAAATAATCTGGGAAAAGGACCTTGGTCTAACTATCAGTAGTGAGTTATGGGCGGAGGTTTGCGACAGGGTATACTGCTCCTCTACCAGTGTAAAAATGAAAGAATCTAATTACACATTTTTGTACAAATTTTATTATACTCCTTTGAGACTCCATAGAATGAAAACAGATATGTCTCCTAACTGTAAAAGATGTACCTCTGAAAGTGGAACCTATATGCATGTATTTTGGAGCTGTAGGGAGATTGCCAGATTCTGGCAATCTGTACATACTGCTGCACAGAAAATACTAGAGGTACAGTTTGATATGACCCCGTGTATATATCTTCTTAATGCCCAGCAGGACTTTGTTCTTGATCCTGACAGAGAAAATGTGCTTATGACTATTACATACTTTGCTAAGAAATGTATTCTTCTATTGTGGGCCTCTAATACCCCTCCTACATTTAAAATGTGGATTGACCAGATTGTTGACTTTCTTCCTCTTGAAAAGCTCACTTATGACCTCCACAAGAGACAGCCCAAGTTTGATAGACTCTGGTCTCCACTATTCAACTATATTTCAAACTGGACAGAGTGAACGGGGTGACTAGGGAAATGCGCAGATACTTGTTGTGTAAGGTACTGTAAAACCTAAAAACGAATTATTGGCCCGTCGTCTCAGCGAAGGCTAGAAATAGCTGATAAGAACCTTGATAGTGCTGCTGCAAGTGTTATATGTTTTTTTTTTTGTTGTGTGTGTTTTTATTTTAATTTAGTTTTTGAGTACGTGTGCGTAGGTGTGTGTATGTATATGTGCGTATGTATGTACGTACGTATGTATGTATGTATGTATGTATGTATGTATGTATATATATATGTACCAAGGAAAATATATAGATTAAGAAAAATAAATGCTTTTATTTGACTTTATCATTCATTTTAATTGTATTTTTATTTTTTCAAAAGTATTATTATTTTTTATTTTTTTTATTTTTTTAAAGCCTGTCACATCTGTGAATGTGGAATGTGTTGGTTGATTGAAAAACAAGAAAAACAAGAAAACTTAATAAAACTTTAAATTGAAAAAAAAAAAAACCACACACGCAAGATACTCAATTAAAGCTACACTCGTTGTGAATCTAGCCAACATGTCAGATTTGTAAAATGCTTTTCGGCGAAAGCATGAGAAGCTATTATCTGATAGCATGCACCCCCCCCCAAAATACCTGAACGAGACCTAAACAAAAGATTTTGCGGTAGCCGGCGCTACATAAAACGCAGAAATAAAATATAAAACATTCATTACCTTTGACGAGCTTCTTTGTTCGCACTCCTATATGTCCCATAAACATCACAATTGGGTCTTTTTCCCGATTAAATCCATCAAAGTATGCCAAAAATGTCCATTTATGAAGGCCGTCTGATCCAAGGAAAATGCACCTTTACACGACGCAACGTCACTTTTTTAAATTAACAAAGTTGCCTATAAGTTGCCTATGCCTTTTACAAATCACTTCAAACTACTTTTGTAAACCAACTTTAGGTATTAATAAACGTTAATAATCGATAAAATTGATCACGGGGCGATCTGTATTCGATAGCAGCAAGTCTTGAAATCATTGTCCATTTTTTTCACTTTCATATTTTCCTGGGTGCACCCCAAGACAGGAAGTGCCTATACGTCATCCCACCAAGGATAAACGTGCAAAGAAATGCCAGTATTGGCGACATCGTGTGGAAGCTGTAGGCGTTGTAAACGGGACCTCATCTATTTTCTATCGCCTTAGACAAATCAAAGACTGGCGGATGATTTTTTTTTGTGTGTTTTTGGTGAACAGTTTTCCCTGGGATTTTTACTCCTAAACACGTTCTGTTATAGCCACAGACATGATTTAACCCGTTTTAGAAACTTCAGAGTGTTTTCTATACACACATACTTATTATATGCATATACTATATTCCTGGCATGAGTAGCAGGACGTTGAAATGTTGCGCGATTTGTAAAAAAAAGCTGCAAAAATTCGCAGCATCCTTAACAGGTTTTAACACTAGTACCTGTATTTACCACTACTACCTGTATTTACTGGTGATTACCACTACTAACTGTATTTACTGGTGATTACCACTACTACCTATATTTACTGGTGATTAACACTAGTACCTGTATTTACCACTACTACCTGTATTTACTGGTGATTAACACTAGTACCTGTATTTACCACTACTACCTGTATTTACCACTACTACCTGTATTTACTGGTGATTACCACTAGTACCTGTATTTACTGATGATTACCACTAGTACCTGTATTTACTGGTGATGACCACCACTACCTGTGTTTACTGGTGATTAACACTAGTACATGTATTTACCACTGTATTTACTGATTTAATTGTATTTTTTAAATTTATTTGACCTTTATTTAACCAGGCAAGTCAGTTAAGAACAAATTCTTATTTTCAATGACGGCCGAGGAACAGTGGGTTAACTGCCTGTTCAGGGGCAGAACGACAGATCGGGGGTTTGAACTTGCAACCTTCCGGTTCCTAGTCCAACTCTCTAACCACTAGGCTACCCTGCCACCCCAAATGAACACTAGTACCTGTATTTACTGGTGATTAACACTAGTATTTACTGGTGATTACCACTACTACCTGTATTTACCACCAGTACCTGTATTTACTGGTGATTAACACTAGTACCTGTATTTACCACTACTACCTGTAGTTACTGATGATTAGCACTACTACCTGTACTTACTGGTGATTAACACTAGTACCTGTATTTACTGGTGATTAACACCACTACCTGTATTTACTGGCGATTAACACTAGTACCTGTATTTACCACTACTACCTGTATTTACTGGTGATTAACACTAGTACCTGTATTTACTGGTGATTAACACTAGTACCTGTATTTACTGGTGATTAACACCACTACCTGTATTTACTGGCGATTAACACTAGTACCTGTATTTACCACTACTACCTGTATTTACTGGTGATTAACACTAGTACCTGTATTTACTGGTGATTAACACCACTACCTGTATTTACTGGTGATTAACACCACTACCTGTATTTACTGGCGATTAACACTAGTACCTGTATTTACCACTACTACCTGTATTTACTGGTGATTAACACTAGTACCTGTATTTACTGATGATTAGCACTACTACCTGTATTTACTGGTGATTAACACCACTACCTGTATTTACTGGTGATTACCACTAGTACCTGTATTTACCACTACTACCTGTATTTACTGGTGATTAACACTAGTACCTGTATTTACTGGTGATTAACACCACTACCTGTATTTACTGGCGATTAACACTAGTACCTGTATTTACTGGTGATTAACACCACTACCTGTATTTACTGGTGATTAACACTAGTACCTGTATTTACTGTTGATTAACACCACTACCTGTATTTACTGGTGATTAACACTAGTACCTGTATTTACTGGTGATTAACACTAGTACCTGTATTTACTGGTGATTACCACTAGTACCTGTATTTACCACTACTACCTGTATTTACTGGTGATTAACACTAGTACCTGTATTTACTGGTGATTAACACCACTACCTGTAGTTACTGATGATTAGCACTACTACCTGTATTTACTGGTGATTAACACCACTACCTGTATTTACTGGCGATTAACACTAGTACCTGTATTTACTGGTGATTAACACCACTACCTGTATTTACTGGTGATTAACACTAGTACCTGTATTTACTGGTGATTAACACTAGTATTTACTGGTGATTACCACTACTACCTGTATTTACCACCAGTACCTGTATTTACTGGTGATTAACACTAGTACCTGTATTTACCACTACTACCTGTAGTTACTGATGATTAGCACTACTACCTGTACTTACTGGTGATTAACACTAGTACCTGTATTTACTGGTGATTAACACCACTACCTGTATTTACTGGCGATTAACACTAGTACCTGTATTTACTGGTGATTAACACCACTACCTGTATTTACTGGTGATTAACACTAGTACCTGTATTTACTGGTGATTAACACCACTACCTGTATTTACTGGTGATTAACACTAGTACCTGTATTTACTGGTGATTAACACTAGTACCTGTATTTACTGGTGATTACCACTAGTACCTGTATTTACCACTACTACCTGTATTTACTGGTGATTAACACTAGTACCTGTATTTACTGGTGATTAACACCACTACCTGTAGTTACTGATGATTAGCACTACTACCTGTATTTACTGGTGATTAACACTACTACCTGTATTTACTGGTGATTAACACTAGTACCTGTATTTACTGGTGATTAACACCACTACCTGTATTTACTGGTGATTAACACCACTACCTGTATTTAATGGTGATTAACACCACTACCTGTATTTACTGGTGATTAACACTAGTACCTGTATTTACTGGTGATTAACACCACTACCTGTATTTACTGGTGATTAACACTAGTACCTGTATTTACTGGTGATTAACACTAGTACCTGTATTTACTGGTGATTACCACTAGTACCTGTATTTACCACTACTACCTGTATTTACTGGTGATTAACACTAGTACCTGTATTTACTGGTGATTAACACCACTACCTGTAGTTACTGATGATTAGCACTACTACCTGTATTTACTGGTGATTAACACTACTACCTGTATTTACTGGTGATTAACACTAGTACCTGTATTTACTGGTGATTAACACCACTACCTGTATTTACTGGTGATTAACACTAGTACCTGTATTTACTGGTGATTAACACTAGTACCTGTATTTACTGGTGATTACCACTAGTACCTGTATTTACCACTACTACCTGTATTTACTGGTGATTAACACTAGTACCTGTATTTACTGGTGATTAACACTAGTACCTGTAGTTACTGATGATTAGCACTACTACCAGTATTTACTGGTGATTAACACTACTACCTGTATTTACTGGTGATTAAGGTGTACACGGGATGTTTTTGCAGCAGTCTCAGTTTGATGTTTGTCTCATTTTGTAAATTCTTAGTTGGTTGAGTGGACCCCAGACCTTACAGCCATAGAGGCCAATGGTTATAAACCTGATTTGTTTATTTTCTGCCAGATCCTAATTGTGATGTGAAATGTTATGTTTCTTTTGACGGCGTAGAAGGCTCTTCTTGCCTTGAATCTCAGACCAGTCACATCTTTGTGGAAGTAAAATGGTGTTGATGTTTAGCTATTTGTGTGTGCTCTATGGCAACAGTGTCGAGGTGGAATTTGTATATATGGGCCTGGCAACTGGACCTCTTTTGGAACACCATTATTTCTGTCTTATTGAGATTCACTGTCAGGGCCCAAGTCTGACAGAATCTGTGCAGAAGATGTAGGTTCTTTCTACTGTAGGCCCTCCTTGGTTGGGGACAGGAGCACAATATCACCTGTTAAGTAGTGTTGATGTTTAGGTATAGTTTTGTTTGTGCTCTAGGGCAACAGTGTTGCGGTGGAATTTGTATGTATGGTCCTGACAACTATACTGAACAAAAATATAAATGTTGTGTGCAACAATTTCAATGCATTTACCAAGTTACAGTTTATACAAGGAATTCATTCAATTGAAATAAATTGATTAGGCCCTAATCTATAGATTGCACATGACTGGCCAGGGGCACTGCCAATCAGGGCTTTATTATAGCCAGAAATACTCCTCAGTTTAATCAGCAGTCTCCGAGTGGCTGGACTCAGACGATCCCGTAGGTGAAGATGCCAGATGTGGAGGTCCTCGGCTGGCGTGGTTACACCTGGTTTTTGGTGGACATTTTTTGCAGTCAGCATGCCAATTATACGCTCCTTCAAAACTTGAGACATTTGTGGCATTGTGTTGTATGACAAAACTGCACTTTTTTTGTTGTTTTTATTTAACCTTTTTTTTTAACTAGGCAAGTCCGCTAAGGACAAATTCTTATTTACAATGGCGGCCTACATTTGTGACCGACCACCTGGATTCGATTTCTGCGTTTATAAACCCAGGGTCGTTACACTACTCCCTCCTTTCAAAGAGCGCGTCCTCGCGCTAGCTTTTGACTCTACGTCTTACAGGAACGTGCTCACCGGTCAAGCGCTCACTGGTCAAGCGCTCACCGGTCCAATCACTTCATACACCAATGTAATGAAACAGCAGGGAGCAGGTCTCGAACCCTCGACCTTCGAGCCCGAGGTCCGGCGCGCTATCGACTGTGCCACAAAAGCATGCTCGTGCGGCAGGGTCGATTACACAGTCTCGTTGGCCTAACTTTATATCCTAATTTGACCCTGGTGCAAGTCATGTTGTTCTTCACATTACAGTCTCTGGTAAACGCACACTATATTTTTTTGTCACATGCACAGGATACAGAAGGTGTAAATGGCACAGTGAAATGTTTTCTTGCATAGTGGAGTCTTGTTTAGACATGTAGCTAGCTAGCTAGCTAGCTAAACAATGAACCATCATCCCAACTCATAACGTTACTACCATGCATGAATCTGCAGCTAACTAAATTTAACCAACCAGTATCAATGTCGGCTAGCTAGCTAACATTAGGCTATAACTAGAAATGCAAATTGCTTTCTGAGATACTAATAATATTAATACACAGATCATACACGTAATGTTAGTTAGCGATGCCAGCCAGTTAACTTTAGCTAGCTAGCTAACAGTATGCTTTAACTTGCAATGAAAATGACTTTGACAAAATTAGAAACATACAATATCTGAAAATGTAGCTAGCTAGACTCTCTTACACACGGATTAACGCTTTTCCCTCTCTGTCACAGATGCTATGGTTGCCCTTTGTTTGAAGATGTAATCCAGAGACAGGTGTTCTCTTTTCGACTCCCTCTGCATAATATTTGCAATCAAACGGCAGAATTTTCTCCATCTCCTTAGCCATCATACTTCTTTCAAAAAAGCTGCGTTAGAAAGGATTACCTACACATACTGAGCAGCTCATGTTATAGACAGAAGCGTGCTACATGACAGACCAATCCGAACTGATCTCTCAGCATGTCCAGCCCATCTATTATCTCAGCCAATCATGGCTAATGGAAAGGTTAACAATTGTATTCATATTTAAAGATGGCATATATGTTTCTTATTTGGGCACATGAAAGTTCACAAGTTCCAGAAGGCATTTCTGCCCAAAACAAAACCACATTTTGATAAAAATGTATGTTTACTTTCAAATGCCTCTCCTGTGAAGTAGTAATGTGCGACATACGCCTAGTTTCCTGAAACAAGTCACATTTTAGTGGCCTTTTATTGTCCCCAGCACAAGGTGCACCAGTGTCATGAGCATGCTATTTAATCTGGCAAGTGGATGGATTATTTTGGCAAGTGGATGGATTATTTTGGCAAATATCGATTTGTTCACTAACAGGAATGTAAACAAGTTTGTGACATTTATTTTTTGAGGATTACGTTTTTTGTGCATTTACATGTTGCGTTTATATTTTTGTTCAGTATAAAGGGTTTCTCTCTCTCTCCTCCTCACAAAGTCACCGCTGGGCGGGACATCACTGGGTTGAATGTAACAGCCCTGATTTCATGATCTAATTGGCTTCTGTCTGCGAATACGTCACGATCATGATTAGAATTGATGATCGGATGTTTAGATTTCATTGTCTGGCTCGGGGACTGCTGAAGAAATCTGCTGAATTAGAGCGGTCGTTTGATTTGACGACAAAAACAGGTACATGCCAAACTGATTTTCACACTTTCACTGTGACAGATTTCGACGAGTTCTGCCTTCAGTTCGTTGTAGGCAGGGGTCAGAGTGACCATGTTAGGACAGGAGAAATCAGAGATTTAAAGGAAAAGTTTATTCGGCTCCAGTGGTCTGGTTATGGCAGACATGGCCTGTCTTTCTAGTATGACGTGCCCTAGGCGTTATTGTTGTGTTGCTTGCAGCGGGTTGTTGACTGTCTGTAAACTAGCTGTCGGAAAGTTGGATCATTCCGCTTCTTTTGTGGGAATCCTATTTCTGCCCCTCTCTCTCTCTGCCCTTGTGGCGGAATGGGTGGATGTGCGTTTTCTACATCAATTCGCTTTGCAATGTTTTTTCATTCAGGGACCATGCGCACTGAGCTTGCCAGAGAGCTGAAACGGGAGGGGGGGATGGAAAGCTGTTGGGTTAGCAGAGACTGGCAAGCAGCAGAATCATCAAATTATTGCTTTTCAACGAGTCTAGAATATTTTCTCAAACTCTTTTGTACTTTTTAGCTAGCTAACTAGTAAGTTAGATATATATTTTTAGGACTCTGACACTTTGCTAGCATTATCTTGTGTTGATTGAGGTGGGCTAACTATAGCTAGCTATCTAGCAAGTTGCGTTATTGCAACCTCCAAGTTATAACGCGTTACATTAGTTGCATGGCTCCACATAGTCGACACGCTGATTTGGTGGTAGTAACGTTAGCAAGACATCCTTCACATCTTACACGCTACCAAGCAAGGATTGAACAGGCCCACTAGCTAAGTTAGCTCTGCTCCAGGTCCCACTCAACTAGCTAAGTTAGCTCTGATCCAGATCCAACATCGGCTAGCTACGTTAGCTCTGATCCAGGTCCCACTCAACTAGCTAAGTTAGCTCTGATACAGGTCCCACTCATCTAGTTAGCTCTGATCCAGGTCCCACTCATTTAGTTAGCTCTGATCCAGGTCCCACTCAGCTAGCTACGTTAGCTCTGATCCTGGTCCCACTCAGCTAGCTAAGTTAGCTCTGATCCAGGTCCCACTCAACTAGCTAAATTAGCTCTGATCCAGGTCCCACTCATCAGTTAGCTCTGATCCAGGTCCCACTCAGTTAGCTAAGTTAGCTCTGATCCAGGTCCCACTCAACTAGCTAGCTCTGATCCAGGTCCCTCTCAACTGGCTACCTCTGATCCAGGTCCCACTCAACTAGCTAAGTTAGCTCTGATCCAGGTCCCACTCAGCTAGCTAAGTTAGCTCTGATCCAGGTCCCACTCATCAGTTAGCTCTGATCCAGGTCCCTCTCAACTGGCTAGCTCTGATCCAGGTCCCACTCAACTAGCTAAGTTAGCTCTGATCCAGGTCCCACTCAACTAGCTAGCTCTGATCCAGGGCCCACTCAACTAGATAAATCTGATCCAGGTCCCACTCAGCTAGCTAGCTCTGATCCAGATCCCACTCAACTAGCTAAGTTAGCTCTGATCCAGGTCCCACTCATCAGTTAGCTCTGATCCAGGTTCAACTCAGCTAGCTAGCTCTGATCCAGGTCCCTCTCAACTGGCTAGCTCTGATCCAGGTTCGACTCGACTAGCTAAGTTTCCTCTGATCCAGGTCCCTCTCAACTAGCAAGCTCTGATCCAGGGCCCACTCAGCTAGCTAAGTTAGTTCTGATCCAGGTCCCACTCAGCTAGCTGAGTTAGCTTTGATCCAGGTCCCACTCAACTAGCTAAGTTAGCTCTGATCCAGGTCCCACTCAACTAGCTAAGTTAGCTCTGATCCAGGTCCCACTCAACTTGCTAAGTTAGCTCTGATCCAGGTCCCACTCAACTTGCTAAGTTAGCTCTGATCCAGGTCCCACTCAACTAGCTAAGTTAGCTCTGATCCAGGTCCCACTCAGCTAGCTAGCTCTGATCCAGGTCCCTCTCAACTGGCTAGCTCTGATCCAGGTCCCACTCAACTAGCTAAGTTAGCTCTGATCCAGGTCCCACTCAGCTAGCTAAGTTAGCTCTGATCCAGGTCCCACTCAGCTAGCTAAATTAGCTCTGATCCAGGTCCCACTCAACTAGCTAGCTCTGATCCAGGTCCCACTCATCAGCTAGCTCTGATCCAGGTCCCACTCCACTAGCTAAATTAGCTCTGATCCAGGTCCCACTCATCAGTTAGCTCTGATCCAGGTTCCACTCATCAGCTAGCTCTGATCCAGGTCCCACTCCACTAGCTAAATTAGCTCTGATCCAGGTCCCACTCATCAGTTAGCTCTGATCCAGGTCCCACTCAACTAGCTAGCTCTGATCCAGGTCCCTCTCAACTGGCTAGCTCTGATCCAGGTCCCACTCAGCTAGCTAAGTTAGCTCTGATCCAGGTCCCACTCAACTAGCTAGCTCTGATCCAGGTCCCTCTCAACTGGCTAGCTCTGATCCAGGTCCCACTCAGCTAGCTAAGTTAGCTCTGATCCAGGTCCCACTCAACTAGCTAGCTCTGATCCAGGTCCCTCTCAACTGGCTAGCTCTGATCCAGGTCCCTCTCAACTAGCTAGCTCTGATCCAGGGCCCACTCAACTAGATAAATCTGATCCAGGTCCCACTCAGCTAGCTAAGTTAGCTCTGATCCAGGTCCCACTCAACTAGCTAGCTCTGATCCAGGGCCCACTCAACTAGATAAATCTGATCCAGGTCCCACTCAACTAGCTAGCTCTGATCCAGATCCCACTCAACTAGCTAAGTTAGCTCTGATCCAGGTCCCACTCATCAGTTAGCTCTGATCCAGTTCCCACTCAACTAGCTAATTTAGCTCTGATCCAGGTCCCACTCAGCTAGCTAAGTTAGCTCTGATCCAGGTCCCACTCAACTAGCTAGCTCTGATCCAGGTCCCTCTCAACTGGCTAGCTCTGATCCAGGTCCCACTCAGCTAGCTAAGTTAGCTCTGATCCAGGTCCCACTCAACTAGCTAGCTCTGATCCAGGTCCCTCTCAACTGGCTAGCTCTCATCCAGGTCCCACTCAACTAGCTAATTTAGCTCTGATCCAGGTCCCACTCAGCTAGCTAAGTTAGCTCTGATCCAGGTCCCACTCAACTAGCTAAGTTAGCTCTGATCCAGGACCACTCAGATAGCTAAGTTAGCTTTGATCCAGGTCCCTCTCAACTAGCTAGCTCTGATCCAGGTCCCACTCAACTAGCTAGCTCTGATCCAGGGCCCACTCAGCTAGCTAAGTTGGCTCTGATCCAGCTCCCACTCAGATAGCTAAGTTAGCTCTGATCCAGCTCCCACTCAGCTAGCTAGCTCTGATCCAGGTCCCACTCATCAGCTAGCTCTGATCCAGGTCCCACTCAACTAGCTAAGTTAGCTCTGATCCAGGTCCCACTCAACTAGCTAAATTATCTCTGATCCTGGTCCCACTCATCAGTTAGCTCTGATCCAGTTCCCACTCAGCTAGCTAAGTTAGCTCTGATCCAGGTCCCACTCAGCTAGCTAGCTCTGATCCAGGTCTACTTTACTTCTATAGTTTTATAATCTGAGTGTATGAAATGTCCACAGGTGTGTTACCTGTCCAACTTCATTTCATGTGATGGTCAAGTGACAACTCTCTTCCAGTCTATTAAAACCATAGTGATCACCTATGGGTTAAGGAAGGATCATATAATTCCATCCAGGTCATTGGGAGGGATCAGCCAATGAATTATACTATCTTGTGAGCAAACATTCCATCACTGGAGGTGACAGTAAATCACCAACCTTGTCTTTATACCTGTTCAGACAACACCCTCCAAGGGGCAGTATGCACCCTTTCAGTTTGATTACCAACTCATAGAAGTAGTAGAAGCAGAAAATGTACCACTTCAAAATGGAGATGGCCTTAATGGTGCTGCCCACGCCCACACATTTTTATTTATCCATTATTTTACCAGGTAAGTTGACTGAGAACACATTCTCATTAACCTGGGGAATAGTTACAGGGGATGAATGAGCCAATTGTAAACTGGGGATTATTAGGGGACTGTGATGGTTTGAGGGCCAGATCTTTAATGACCTTCTGAGAGTCAGGACACCCGTTTAACATCCCATCCGAAAGACAGCACCCTACACAGGGCAGTGTCCTGGGGCATTGGGAAGGAGTGCCTCCTACTGGCCCTCCTCCACCACTTCCAGCAGCATCTGGTCTCCCATCCAGGGACTGACCAGGACCAACTCTGCTTAGCTTCAGAAGCAAGCCAGCAGTGGTATGCAGGGTGGTATGCTGCTGGCAGTCTATCATTCTCTATGATTAAAACACACCACCATAGAATAAGTGTGATGTTATAAAAATGATATGACAACTCTAAATATAAACATATAAAGCAGTCTATTATGGAAAAGCTGAAATGAGATGTTCTGGTTCATAAAGTTTCCATTGATTCCACTCTAACTGATGACACTCTCGTGTCTTGCAGAACCTCAGGGAGACAAAGACACCGCACCCTGCAGCCCAGAAGACTGAGCTAGCATGACCAGCCAGACCACCACAACCCCCGGACAGATGGACAGATAGTATCTGCTGCCTGGCCGTAGGCCTATCTGGCCCTGCTGCCTAGACCTCACCCCGGTCTGGTCCTGCTTCCTAGACCTCACCCCGGTCTGGCCCTGCTTCCTAGGCCTGGCCCTGCTTCCTAGACCTCACCCCGGTCTGGCCCTGCTTCCTAGGCCTGGCCCTGCTTCCTAGACCTCACCCCAGCCTGGCCCTGCTTCCTAGACCTCACCCCGGCCTGGCCCTGCTTCCTAGACCTCACCCCGGCCTGGCCCTGCTTCCTAGACCTCACCCCGGCCTGGCCCTGCTTCCTAGACCTCACCCCGGCCTGGCCCTGCTTCCTAGACCTCACCCCGGCCTGGCCCTGCTTCCTAGACCTCACCCCGTCCTGGCCCTGCTTCCTAGACCTCACCCCGGTCTGGCCCTGCTTCCTAGTCCTCACCCCGGTCTGGCCCTGCTTCCTAGACCTCACCCCGGCCTGGCCCTGCTGCCTAGACCACACCCTGGTCTGGCCCTGCTCGTGGTTCTGCTGTATGGCTGATCTGCCCCCCTGCAGTAGCAGCAGTATGGAGGAATGGCAGGAGAAACGAGGTCTGCAGACGGTAAGTAGAGAAACCACCACCTGGACTATGGGCCTTTATATTCTAATGTACCTATTACATACACTGAGTGCACAAAACATTAGGAACACCTGCTCTTTCTATAACATAGACTGACCAGGTGAATCCAGGTGAAAGCTATGATCTTTTATTGATGTCACCTGTTAAATCCACTTCAATCAGTGAGGAGGCAGGTTAAAGAAGAAATTTAAAGCCTTTGAGAATTGAGACGGATTGTGTATGTGTTCCATTCAGAGGGTGAATCGGAAGATGAAAGTGCCTTTGAACAGGGTATGGTAGTAGTTGCCAAGCGCACAGGTTTGGGTCAAGAACTGCAACGCTGCTCGATTTTTCACACAACAGTTTCCTGTGTGTATCAAGAATGGTCCACCACCCAAATGACATCCAGCCAACTTGAAAAAACTGGGAAGCATTGGAGTCAACATGGGCCAGCATCCCTGTGGAACGCTTTCGATACCTTGTAGAATCCATGTTCTGATGAATTGAGGCTGTTCTGAGGGGATGAAACTCAATATTAGGACGGTGTTCCATTTCTCAATTGTCTCAAGGCTTAAAAATTCTTCATTAACCTGTCTCTTCCCCTACACTGATTGAAGTGGATTTAACAAGTGACATCAATAAGGAATCGTAGACTGACCAGGTAAAAGCTATGTCGATGTTTTGTCCACTGTGTATATACAGTAGGGCAAAAAAGTATTTAGTCAGCCACCAATTGTGCAAATTCTCCCTCGTAAAAAGATGAGAGGCCTATAATTTTCATCATAGGTACACTTCAACTATGACAGACAAAATGAGAACATCACATTGTAGGATTTTTTATGATTTTTTTTTGCAAATGATGGTGGAAAATAAGTATTTGGTCACCTCTTCTTTAAGAGGCTCCTCTGTCCTCCACTCGTTACCTGTATTAATGGCACCTGTTTGAACTTGTTATCAGAATAAAAGACACTGGTCCACAACCTCAAACAGTCACACTCCAAACTCCACTATCGCCAAGACTAAAGAGCTGTCAAAGGACACCAGAAACAAAATTGTAGACCTGCACCAGGCTGGGAAGACTGAATCTTCAATAGGTAAGCAGCTTGGTTTGAAGAAATCAACTGTGGGAGCAATTATTAGGAAATGGAAGACATACAAGACCACTGATAATCTCCCTCGATCTGGGGCTCCACGCAAGATCTCACCCCGTGGGGTCAAAATGATCACAAGAATGGTGAGCAAAAATCCCAGGACCACACGGGGGGACCTAGTGAATGACCTGCAGAGAGCTGGGACCAAAGTAACAAAGCCTACCATCAGTAACACACTACGCCGCCAGGGACTCAAATCCTGCAGTGCCAGACGTGTCCCCCTGCTTAAGCCAGTACATGTCCAGGCCCGTCTGAAGTTTGCTAGAGAACATTTGGATGATCCAGAAGAAGATTGGGAGAATATCATATGGTCAGATGAAACCAAAATATAACTTTTTGGTAAAAAATCAGCTCGTCGTGTTTGGAGGAGAAAGAATGCTGAGTTGCATCCAAAGAACACCATACATACTGTGAAGCATGGGGGTGGAAACATCATGCTTTGGGGCAGTTTTTCTGCAAAGGGACCAGGACGACTGATCCGTGTACAGGAAAGAATGAATGGGGCCATGGATCATGAGATTTTGAGTGAAAACCTCCTTCCATCAACAAGGGCATTGAAGATGAAACGTGGCTGGGTCTTTCAGCATGACAATGATCCCAAACACACCGCCCGGGCAATGAAGGAGTGGCTTCGTAAGAAGCATTTCAAGGTCCTGGAGCATTTCAAGGTCCCCAATGCAGTCTCCAGATCTCAATCCCATAGAAAATCTTTGGAGGGAGTTGAAAGTCTGTGTTGCCCAGCAACAGCCCCAAAACATCACTGCTCTAGAGGAGATCTGCATGGAGGAATGGGCCAAAATACCAGCAACAGTGTGTGAAAACCTTGTGAAGACTTACAGAAAACGTTTGACCTCTGTCATTGCCAACAAAGGGTATATAACAAAGTATTGAGATAAACTTTTGTTATTGACCAAATACTTATTTTCCACCATAATTTGCAAATAAATTCATTAAAAATCCTACAATGTGATTTTCTGGATTTTTTTTCTCATTTTGTCTGTCATAGTTGAAGTGTACCTGTGATGAAAATTACAGGCCTCTCTCATCTTTTTAGGTGGAAGAACTTGCACAATTGGTGGCTGAGTAAATACTTTTTTGCCCCACTGTAGGTGTGCATACAGACTGGGTACAGACTAGAAGCACATTTGTGGTTGAAGGGAAGAGCTAGTTTACATAACCAACATTACTCATCTCATATGTATATACTGTTCTATACCATCTACAGCATCTTGTCTGTCATTAGTCACGTTATATAACGCCTCTTTAATAATGTTTACATATCCTACATTTCTCATCTCATATGTACAGTTGAAGTTGGAGGTTTACATACATCTTAGCCAAATACATTTAAACTCAGTTTTTCACAATTTCTGACATTTCATCCTAGTAAACATTCTCTGTTTTAGGTCTGTTAGTATCACCACTTTATTCTAAGAATGTGAAATGTGAGAATAATAGTAGAGATAATGATTTATTTCAGCTTTTATTTCTTTCATCACATTCCCAGTGGGTCAGAAGTTTACATACCCCCAATTAGTATTTGTTAGCATTGCCTTTAAATTGTTTAACTTGGGTCAAACGTTTCGGGTAGCCTTCCACAAGCTTCCCACAATAAGTTGGGTGAATTTTGGCCCATTCCTCCTGACAGAGCTGATGTAACTAGTCAGGTTTTTAGGCCTCCTTGCTCACACACACTTTTTCAGTTCTGCCAACAAATTTTCTAGAGGTTTTAGGTCAGGGCTTTGTGATGGCTACTCCAATACCTTGACTTTGTTGTCCTTAAGCCATTTGCCACAACTTTGGAAGAATGCTTGGTGTCATTGTCCATTTGGAAGACCCATTTGCGACCAAGCTTTAACTTCCTGACTGATGTCTTGAGATGTTGCTTCAATATATCAACATAATTTTTCTCCCTCATGATGCCATCTATTTTGTGAAGTGCACCAGTCCCTCCTGCAGCTGAGCACCCCGACAACATGATGCTGCCACCCACGTGCTTCACGGTTGGGATGGTGTTCTTCGGCTTGCAAGCCTCCCCTTCTTCCTCCAAACAAACTGCTTTTTTATGGCGGTTTTGGAGCAGTGGCTTCTTCCTTGCTGAACGGCCTTTCAGGTTATGTTGATATTGGACTCATTTTACTGTGGAAATAGATACTTTTGTACCGGTTTCCTCCAGCATCTTCACAAGGTCCTGCACTGTTGTTCTGGGATTGATTTGAACTTTTTGCACCAAAGTACATTCATCTCTAGGAGACAAAACACGTCTCCTTCCTGAGCGGTATGATGGCTGCGTGGTCCCATGGTGTTTATACTTGTGTACTATTGTGTGTACAGATGAACGTGGTACCTTGAGGCATTTGGAAAATGCTGCCAAGGATGAACCAGACTTGTGGAGGTCTACAATCATTTTTCAGAGGTCTTGGCTGATTTCTTTTGATTTTCCTATGATGTAAAACAAAAAGGCACCTAGTTTGAAGATGGGCCTTGAAATAAATCCACAGGTACACCTCCAATTTACTCAAACGATGTCAATTAGCCTATCAGAAGCTTCTAAGGCCATGACATAATTTTCTGGAATTTTCCAAGCTGTTTAAAGGCACAGTCAACTTAGTGTATGTAAAGTTCTGACCCACTGGAATTGTGATACAGTGAATTATAAATGAAATAATCTGTCTGTAAACAATTGTTGGAAAAATAACTTGTCATGGACAAAGTTGATGTCCTAACAGACTTGCCACATCTATAGTTTGTTAACAAGAAATTTGTGGAGTGGTTGAAAAACAAGTTTTAATGACTCCAACCTAAGTGTATGTAAACTTCAGACTTCAACTGTATGTACTGTTCTATACCATCTACTGCATCTTGCCTATGTCTGTCATTAGTCACTTTAAATAACACCTCTTTAATAATGTTTACATATCCTACATTACTCATCTCATATGTATATACTGTTCTATACCATCTACTGCATCTTGCCTATGCCATACGGCCATCACTCATTCATATATTTATATGTACATATTCTTATTCGTCCCTTACGTTTGTGTGTATAAGGTAGTTGTTGTGAAATTGTTAAATTACTTGTTGGTTATTACTGCATTGTCGGAACTAGAATCACAAGCATTTTGCTACACTCACATTAACATCTGCTAACCATGTGTATGTGACCAATAAAATGTGATGTGATTAGTGAACTCAATGTTGTTTTCATTGGCTAGTTTATTGACCAATTACATGTTTCTGTCAGATGAACCTGCGGTCTGTGTTCACACTGGAGCAGCAGCGAGTCCTGGATAGCTACTATGACAACGGGATGACCAATCAGAGCAAGAGCTGCTTCCAGCTGATCCTTCAGTGTTCTCAGGAGACCAAATTGGACTTCAGCGTGGTGCGGGTATGTAGGGCTCTATAAAACTCAGAAATGCTTTTGTTTTTTCAGTTTTTTTGTTTTTCCAGGTTTCTGTTTTCCTC
Organism: Oncorhynchus mykiss; assembly: GCF_057628025.1. Taxonomy (NCBI): domain Eukaryota; kingdom Metazoa; phylum Chordata; class Actinopteri; order Salmoniformes; family Salmonidae; genus Oncorhynchus; species Oncorhynchus mykiss. Next base: position 43,252,703 of record NC_143035.1, read on the forward strand.
AGTTTTTGCTCTGTCACACTTTAATTGAAAAACAACTCAATTGGGTAAGTCCACAACCGTGCTTTAACCACACCAGGAGACAACTTTTGGGGTCTGGGAAAATTGAGAAATGTAGATTTGTTTTGTGTGCACCTAGCAAGAGGCTGTTTAAGTGTTTTTTTTTTGTAGCGCACGTGATGGTAGAGTTGATTTTAAAATAATCATGATCTCATTAAGCCAGGTAAGCATAGGCTACTTTTAAGTTAACATTTAATTGAGAAGGTTTTTGGGAAAGCCTTCTCATCTACTAGAACAACGGGTTAGGGTTAACGGGAAAGCCTTCTCATCTACTAGAACAACGGGTTAGGGTTAACGGGAAAGCCTTCTCATCTACTAGAACAACGGGTTAGGGTTAACAGGAAAGCCTTCTCATCTACTAGAACAACGGGTTAGGGTTAACGGGAAAGCCTTCTCATCTACTATATATGTATGTATATATACTTTTTTTATATATATATATATATATATGTGGACACTCCTTCAAATTAGTGGGTTCTATTTCAGCCACACCCATTGCTGACAGGTGTATAAAATCAAGCACACGGTGATGCAATCTCCATAGACAAACATTGGCAGTAGATTGGCCGGTACTGAGGAGCTCAGTAACTTTCAACGTGGCACCGTCATAGGATGCCACCTTTTCAACAAGTCAGTTCATACATTTCTGCCCTGCTAGAGCTGCCCCGGTCAACTGTAAGTGCTGTTATTGTGAAGTGGAAACATCTAGGAGCAACAACGGCTCAGCCGTGAAGTGGTAGACCACACAAGCTCACAGAACTGAACCGCAGAGTGCTGAATCACGTAGCACATAAACATCGTCTGTCCTCAGTTGCAACACTCACTACCGAGTTCCGAACTGCCTCTGGAAGCAACGTCAGCACAATAATTGTTAGTCGGGTGAATGGGTTTCCATGGCATAGCAGCCACACACAAGCCTAAGATCACTATGCGCAATGCCAAGCGTTGGCTGGAGTGGTGTAAAGCTCAAAGCCATTGGACTCTGGAGCAGTGGAAATGTGTTCTAGAGTGATGAATCACGCTTCACCATCTGACAGATGAATCTGGGTTTGGCGGATGCCAGGAGAACACTACCTGTCCCAATGTGTAGTGCCAACAGTAAAGTTTTGGCCCCTTAGTTGAAGTGAGGGGAAATATTAATGCTACAGCATACAATTACATTCCAGAATATTCTGTGACTCCAACTTTGTGACAACAGTTTGGGGAAGGCCCTTTCCTGTTTCAGCATGACAATGCCCCGTGCACAAAGCGAGGTCTGTACAGATATGGTTTGTCGAGATTGGTGTGGAAGAACTTGCTTGGCCTGCACAGAACCCAGCCCTCAACCGATTAGGCGTCCACATATCTTTGGAGATTGCATGGCGGTGTGCTCCATTTTATATACCTGTCAGCAATGGGTGTGGCTGAAATAGCCAATTTGAAGGGGTGTCTATATACACACATACATGCATACATACAGTGAATTCGGAAAGTACATAAAAAAAAACATTTTCCTATTATTCAGTATTCAGACCGTTTGCTATGAGACTCAATTGAGCTCAGGTGCATCCTGTTTCCATTGATTAATTATCATTGATGTTTGTACAACTTGATTGGAGTCCACCTGTGGTAAATTCAATTGATTGGACATGATTTGAAAAGGCATACACCTGTCTAAGGTCCCACTGTTGACAGTGCATGTCAGAGCAAAAACGAAGCCCTGAGGTCGACGGAATTGTCCGTAAAGCTCAGAGACAGGATTATGTCGTGGCATAGATCTGGGAAAGGGTACAAAAAATTATGCAGCATTGAAGATGCTGGATGCAGTGGCCTCCATCATTCTTAAATGAAAGAAGTTTGGAAACACCAAGGCTCTTCCTAGAGCTGGTCGCTCAGCCAAACTAAGCAATCGAGGAAGAAGGCCCTTGGTCAGGGAGGTGACCAAGAACCCGATGGTCACTCTCACAGAGCTCCAGAGTTCCTCAGTGGAGATGGGAGAACCTTCCAGAAGCACAGCTATCTCAGCACTCCACCAATCAGGACTTTATAGTAGAATGGCCAGACAGAAGCCACTCTTTAGTAAAAGGCAAATTACAGCCCTCTTGGAATTTGCCGAAAGGCACCTAAAGGACTCTCAGACCATGAGAAAGAAGATTCTCTGGTCTGATGTAACCAAGATTGAACTCTTTGGCCTGAATGCCAAGTATCACATCTGGAGGAAACCTGGCACCATCCCTAAGGTGAAGCATGGTGGTGGCAGCATCATGTTGTGGGGATGTTTTTACAGCAGCAGGGACTGGGAGACTAGTCAGGATCGAGGGAAAGGTGAATGGCGCAAAGTACAGAGAGATCCTTGATGAAAATCTGCTCAGGACCTCAGACTGAGGCAAATGTTCACCTTCCAACAGGACAACAACCCTAAGCACGCAGCCAAGACAACGCAGGAGTGGCCTCCGGACAAGTCTTTTTGAATGTCCTTGAGGTGCCCAGCCAGAGCCTGGACTTGAAACTGATCGAACATCTCTGGAGAGATCTGAAAATAGCTGTGCAGCGACGCTCCCAATCAAACCTGACAGAGCTTGAGAGGATCTGCAGAGAAGAATGGGAGAAACTCTCCAAATACAGGTGTGCCAAACTTTTAGCGTCATACCCAAGAAGACTCAAGTCTTTAATTGCTGCCAAAGGTGCTTCATCAAAGTACCGAGTAAAGAGTTTGAATACCTATGTAAATGTTATATTCAAAATGAATAATAATAATTCGAACCAGCTTTTGTTTTGTCATTATGGGGTATTGTGTGTAGATTTGATTACAGATGATTATTTTTTGTATGAATGTTGGAGTAAGGCTGTAAAAAGGGTCTGAATACTTTCCGAGTGCGCTGTGTGTACAGTACCAGTCAAACGTTTGGACGCTCCTACTCATCCAAGGGTTTTTCTTTATTTTTCTACTATTTTCTACATTGTAGAATAATGGTGAAGACATCAAACTATGAAATAACACATATGGAATCATGTAGTAACCCAAAAAAGTATATTTTAGATTCTTCAAATTAGACACTCTTTGCCTTGATAACCAACTTCATGAGGAATGCTTTTCCAACCGTATTGATGGAGTTCCCACAAATGCTGAGCACTTGTTTGCTGCTTTTCCTTCACTCTGTCTTCCAATTCATCCCAAACCATCTCAATTGTCTTGAGGTTGGGTGAATGTGGAGGCCAGGTCATCTGATGCAGCACTCCATCACTCTCCTTATTGGTCAGATAGCCCTTACACAGCCTGGAGGTGTGTTTTGGGTCATTGTCCTGTTGAAAAACAAATGATTGTCCCACTAAGCGCAAACCAGATGGGATGGCTATTGCTGCAGAATGCTGTGGTAGCCATGCTGGTTAACTGTGCCTTGAACTTTAAATAGATCACCGACAGTGTCACCAGCAAAGCACCATCACACCTCCTCCTCCATGCTTCACGGTGGGAACCGCACATGCTGAGATCATCCATCCACCTACTCTGCATCTCACAAAGACACAGCGGTTGGAATAAATCGCAAATGTGGACTCATCAGACCAAAGGACAGATTTCCACCAGTCTAATGTCCATTGCTCATGTTTCTTGGACCAAACAAGTCTCTTCTAATTATTGGTGTCCTTTAGTAGTGGCTGCTTTACAGAAATTCGACCATGAAGCCCTGATTCACGCAGTCTCTTCTGAACAGTTGATGTTGAGATGTGTCTGTTACTTCAACTCTGTGAAGCATTTATTTGGGCTGCAATTTCTGAGGCTGCTAACTCTAATAAACGTATCCTCTGCAGCAGAGGTAACTCTGGGTCTTTCCTATGGCGGTCCTCATGAGAGCCAGTTGCATCATAGCACTTGATGGTTTTTGCGACTGCACTTTCAAGGTTCTTTAAATTTTCCGGATTGACTTACCATCATGTCTTAAAGTAATGATGGACTCTCGTTTCTCTTTGCTTATTTGAGCTGTTCTTGCCGTAATATGTTTTTTTTACCAAATAGGGATATCTTCTGTATACCAACCCTACCTTGTCACAACACACAACTGATTGGCTAAAGCGCATTAAGAAGAAATTAAATTCCACAAATTAACTTTTAACAAGGCACACCTGTTAATTTAAATGCATTCCAGGTGACTACCTCATGAAGCTGGTTGAGAGAATGCCAAGAGTGTGCAAAGCTGTCAAGGAAAAGGGTGGCTACTTTGAAGAATCTCAAATATGAAATATATTTTGATTTGTTTAACACTTTGGTTACGACATGATTCATGTGTTATTTCATAGTTTTGATGTCTTCACTATTATTCTACAATGTCAAAATAAAGAAAAACCCTGGAATGAGTAGGTGTGTAAGCTTTTGACTGGTACTATATACATACATGCATACATATATTACCGTTCAAATGTTTGGGGTCACTTTGAAATTTCCTTGTTTTTTAAAGAAAAGCAAATTTTTTGTCCACTAAAATAACATCAAATTGATCAGAAATACAGTGTAGACATTGTTAATGTTGTAAATGACTATTGTAGCTGGAAACAGCTGAGTTTTTATGGAATATATACATAGGCGTACAGAGGCCCATTATCAGCAACCAATGGCTTCGCTGTGTAAACTCGTTGATCTCATTTTATTTTTTAAAGGCCAGCGTCCAGGAGTCGCCTCTTCACTGTTGACGATGAGACATGGGTTTTTGCGGGTACTATTTAATGAAGCTTCCAGTTGAGGACTTGTGAGGCGTCTGTTTCTCAAACCAGACACATGTACTTGTCCTCTTGCTCAGTTGTGCACCGGGGCCTCCCACTCCTCTTTCTATTCTGGTTATACAGTTTGCGCTGTTCTGTGAAGGGAATAGTACACTGCGTTGTATGAGCTCTTCAGTTTCTTGGCAATTTCTCGCATGGAATAGCCTTAATTTCTCAGAACAAGAATAGACTGATGAGTTTCAGAAGAAAGTTCTTTGTTTCTGGCCATTTTAAGCCTGTAATCGAACCCACAAATGCTGATGCTCCAGATACTCAACTAGTCATAAGAAGGTCAGTTTTATGCCTTCTTTAATCAGAACAACAGTTTTCATCTGTGCTAACATAATTGCAAAAGGGTTTTCTAATGATAAATTAGCCTTTTAAAATGATCAATTTGGATTAGCTAACACAACGTGCCATTGGAACACAGGAGTGATGGTTGCTGATAATGGGCCTCTGTACAACTATGTAGATATTCCATTTAAAAATCAATCGTTTCCAGCTATAATAGTAATTTACAACCATAACAATGTCTACACTGTATTTCTGATCAATTTGATGTTATTTTAATGGACAACAAGATTTGCTTTGATTTTAAAAACGAGGACATTTCTTAGTGACCCTACACTTTATACAGTCTGAGAATACAGTCTGAAGTCTGAGGTTTACATACACCTTAGCCAAATACATTTAAACTCAGTTTTTCACAATTCCTGACATTTCATCCTAGTAAAAATGTCTTTCTTAGGTCAGTTAGGATCACCACTTTATTTTAAGAATGTCAGAATAATAGTAGAGTGATTCATTTCAGATTGTATTTTTTTCTGTCATCACATTCCGAGTGGGTTGTTTTTATTTCGGTTGCTCCCCCAAGACTCACAAGACTGTTCAGAAGGAAAACCCCGGGAACCAGTTACAAAAATGAATGGAAGTACAGTGTGTTCGGAAAGTATTCAGACCTCTTTACTTTTTCCACATTTTGTTACGTCACAGACTTACTCTGAAATTGATTAAATAAAAAAAGACTTCAGTCGTGGCCAAAGGTTTTCAGAATGACACAAATATTAACTTCCACAAAGTTTGCTACTTCAGTGTCTTTAGATATTTTTGTCAGATGTTACTATGGAATACTGAAGTATAATTACATGCATTTCATAAGTGTCAAAGGCTTTTATTGACAATTACATGAAATTGATGCAAAGAGTCAATATTTGCAGTGTTGACCCTTCTTTTTCAAGACCTCTGCAATCTGCCCTGGCATGCTGTCAATTAACTTCTGGGCCACATCCTTACTGATGGCAGCCCATTCTTGCATAATCAATGCTTGGAGTTTGTCAGAATTTGTGGGTTTATGTTTGTCCACCCGCCTCTTGAGGATTGACCACAAGTTCTCAATGGGATTAAGGTCTGGGGAGTTTCTTGGCCATGGACCTATAATATCGATGTTTTGTTCCCCGAGCCACTTAGTTATCACTTTTGCCTTATTGCAAGGTGCTCCATCATGCTGGAAAAGGCATTGTTCGTCACCAGACTGTTCCTGGATGGTTGGGGAGAAGTTGCTCTCGGAGGATGTGTTGGTACCATTCTTTATTCATGGCTGTGTTCTTAGGCAAAATTGTGAGTGAGCCCACTCCCTTGGCTGAGAGGCAACCCCACACATGAATGGTCTCAGGATGCTTTACTGTTGGCATGACACAGGACTGATGGTAGCGTTCACCTTGTCTTCTCCGGACAAGCTTTTTTCCGGATGCCCCAAACGATCGGAAAGGGGATTCATCAGAGAAAATGAATTTACCCCAGTCCTCAGCAGTCCAATCCCTGTACCTTTTTGCAGAATATCAGTCTGTCCCTGATGTTTTTCCTGGAACATCAGGGACAGACTTTACCCCAGCAGTCCAATCCCTGTACCTTCTGCAGAATATCAGCCTGTCCCTGATGTTTTTCCTGGAGTGGCTCCTTTGCTGCCCTTCTTGACACCAAGCCATCCTCCAAACGTCTTCGCCTCACTGTGAGAAGAGGCTTCTTTGCTGCCCTTCTTGACACCAGGCCATCCTCCAAACGTCTTCGCCTCACTGTGAGAAGAGGCTTCTTTGCTGCCCTTCTTGACACCAGGCCATCCTCCAAACGGCTTCGCCTCACTGTGAGAAGAGGCTTCTTTGCTGCCCTTGACACCAGGCCATCCTCCAAACGTCTTCGCCTCACTGTGAGAAGAGGCTTCTTCTTTGCTGCCCTTCTTGACACCAGGCCATCCTCCAAACGTCTTCGCCTCACTGTGCGTGCAGATGCACTCACACCTGCCTGCTGCAATTCCTGAGCAAGCTCTGTACTGGTGATGCCCCGATCCCGCAGCTGAATCAACTTTAGGAGACGGTCCTGGCGCTTGCTGGACTTTCTTGGGCACCCTGAAGCCTTGTTCACAACAATTGAACCGCTGTCCTTGAAGTTCTTGATAATTCGATAAATTGTTGATTTAGGTGCAATCTTACTGGCAGCAATATCCTTGCCTGTGAAGCCCTTTTTGTGCAAAGCACTGATGAAGGCTTGTTTCCTTGCAGGCGACCATGGTTGACAGAGGAAGAACAATGATTCCAAGCACCACCCTCCTTTTGAAGCTTCCAGTCTGTTATTTGAACTCAATCAGCATGACAGAGTGATCTCCAGCCTTGTCCTCGTCAACACTCACACCTGTGTTTAACGAGAGAATCACTGACATGATGTCAGCTGGTCCTTTTGTGACAGGGCTGAAATGCAGTGGAAAGGTTTTTTGGGGATTCAGTTCATTTGCATGGCAAAGAGGGACTTTGCAATTAATTGCAATTCATCTGATCACTCTTCATAACATTCTGGAATATATGCAAATTGCCATCATACAAACTGAGGCAGCAGACTGTGAAAATGAATTAATTCTCTAAACATTTGGCCAAGTCTGTAGCGTGAGTGATTTATTTCAGCTTTTATTTCTTTCATCACAATCCCAGTGGGTTGAAAGTTTACATACACTCAATTAGTATTTGGTAGCTTTGCCTTTAAATTGTTCAACTTCGGTCAAACGTTTCAGGTAGCCTTCCACGAGCTTCCCACAATAAGTTGGGTGAATTTTGGCCCATTCCTCCTGACAGAGCTGGTGTAGCTGAGTCAGGTTTGTAGGCCTCCTTGCTCACACATGCTTTTTCAGTTCTGCCCACAAACTTTCTATAGGATTGAGGTCAGGACTTTGTGATGCCCACTCCAATACCTTGTCTTGTCCTTAAGCCATTTTGCCACAACTTTGGAAGTATGCTTGGGGTCATTGTCTATTTGGAATACCCATTTGCGACCAAGCTTTAACTTCCTGATTGATGTCTTGAGATGTTGCTTCAATATATCCACATAATTTTTCTCCCTCATGATGCCATCTATTTTGTGAAGCGCACCAGTCCCTCCTGCAGCAAAGCACCCCCACAACATGATGCTGCCACACCGTGCTTCACGGTTGGGATGGTGGTGTTTGGCTTGCAAGCCTCCCCCTTTTTCCTCCAAACATAACGATGGTCATTATGGCCAAACAGTTCTGTTTTTGTTTCATCAGACCAGAGGACATTTCTCCAAAAAGTAAGATCTTTGTCCCCATGTGCAGTTGCAAACCATAGTCTGGCTTATTTATGGCGGTTTTGGAGCAGTGGCTTCTTCCTTGCTGAACGGCCTTTCAGGTTATGTCGATATAGGACTCGTTTTACTGTGGAAATAGATACTTTTGTACCTGTTTCCTCCAGCATCTTCACAGGATCCTTTGTTGCTGTTCTGGGATTGATTTTCACTTTTAACACCAAAGTACATTCATCTCTAGGAGACAGAACGCGTCTCCTTCCAGAGCGGTATGACAGCTGCGTGGTCCCATGGTGTTTGTACTTGCATACTATTGTTTATACAGATGAACATGGTACCTTCAAGTGTTTGGAAATTGCTCTCCAGGATGAACCAGACTTTTGGAGGTCTTGGCTGATTTCTTTTGATTTTCCCATGATGTCAAGCAAAGAGGCACTGAGTTTGAAGGTAGGCCTTGAAATATAGCCACAGGTACACCTCCAATTGACTCAAATGATGTCAATTAGCCTATCAGAAGCTTCTAAGGCCATGACATAATTTTCTGGAATTTTCCAAACGGTTTAAAGGCACAGTCAACTTAGTATATATAAACTTCTGACCCACTGGAATTGTGTTCCAGTGAATTATAAGTGAAATAATCTGTCTGTAAACAATTGTTGGAAAAATTACTTGTCATGGACAAAGTAGATGTCCTAACCGACTTGCCAAAACTATAGTTTGTTAATAACAAGAAATGTGTGGAGTGGTTGAAAAACGAGTTTTAATGACTCCAATGACTCCAAGTGTATGTAAACTTCAACTGTCTCTCCAGACCTGGGTGGTAATAGTGGTGGTGGTGGTGGTGGTAGTTGTGTTAACTATGTGTGTCTCTCTCTCTCTCTCTCTCTCTCTCCAGACCTGGGTAGTGGTGGTGGTGGTGGTGGTAGTGGTGTTAACTATGTGTCTCTTTCTCTCCAGACCTGGGTGGGCAACAAGAGGCGGAAGCTGGCCTCCAGGGCCGACCAGAACACAGGCATGTCCCACTCCTTTTCCTTCTCCAATCACAGCCTGGCTGGGGGAGCTGTGTCCAACCACATGCTAACGGGCGGGGCTCTAGTGGCGGGCGCAATGCTGACAGGGGAGATGGCAGCAGCTCAGAATATCCAGAGAGGATCCTCCCACCTCCCTCCATCCTCCTCCTTCCCCTCTGCCTCCTCCTCTTCCTCCTCCTCTCCTCTCAGCTCTGTCAACAACAACAACGATGTCATCCTGACAGGGATTTACTCTCTAGGCTCCACTTCTCGTTCCCAGCCCACTGTTAAGCCTCTCTCCTGTCACTCTGACTCTGAGCTCCCTGCACATGTCCATCAAACTCTGCTCAACCAATCAGAGCACAGGAGGAATAGTTCTGTCTCCTCCCCCCTCCAGCTCCATTCTAGATCGGGTACCATGTCACTTCCTCGCTGTAAACCCCTCTCCCTCTCCTCTTCCCCCTCCTTCTCCTCATCCCCCAGCCAACCCATCCACAATCTGTCCAAGAGGTGTGGTTTCACCACTGGTGGGGCAGGGTGGGCAGTAGGAAGGGCTGGGTCAGGGGGGGGGGTACCTCGGAGCTGGGCTAGACAGTATGGTTCTCTCCAGTCCGGCCCCTGTCGCTCCCAGCTCCAGCCCACGCCTCACTCCAACCCCCAGACTCCCCAACCTCACCCCCCAAGGCCCCATCCTTCCAAACCTCCCCCTTCAGACCACTCCCCCCGCATTCATCAGGTCTTCAGCCTATTAGAGAGGGGGGAAGGGGAGGGACTAGGACAAGGACAGCCTTCTGATAGCAGCAGGCAAGAGAGACACAGACAGTCTACCCGCCCCTTGGACGCTATTGGCTGCCTCTCAATCGCCATGGAGACGGGTGATGAAGAGGATGAGTGGCGGAGGGAGGAAGAGTTATCCAACATGGCTGCCACGACCCACGGGGACCTCCAGAGAGGCCAGGGGGTGAGGGACAGCCTCAGCCCCAGCAGCGAACAGGGATCTGGGGGTAGAGACCTCACATCCCTCTCCCTGGTCCTCAGCAGCTCCGTATATAAGAAAGTGGTGTATGGGTGGGGGGTTGAAGCGGAAAGAGCTCACCTCTCCCCTCTTACCTCCTCTCCCCTCTTACCTCCTCTCACCACCCTCCCCTCTTACCAACCTCTCCCCTCTTACCACCTCTACTCTCCCCTCTTTCCTCCTCTCCCCTCTAACCTCCTCTCCCCTCTAACCTCCTCTCTTTCCTCCTCTCCCCTCTTTCCTCCTCTACTCTCCCCTCTTTCCTCCTCTACTCTCCCCTCTTCCTCCTCTAACTCTCCCCTCTTTCCTCCTCTACTCTCCCCTCTTTCCTCCTCTCCCCTCTTTCCTCCTCCTCCCCTCTTTCCTCCTCTCCCCTCTAACCTCCTCTCTTTCCTCCTCTCCCCTCTTTCCTCCTCTCCTCTCTTCCTCTCTCCTCTTTCCTCCTCTCCCCTCTTTCCTCCTCTCCCCTCTTTCCTCCTCTTCCCTCTTTCCTCCTTTCCCCTCTTTCTCCTCTTCCCTCTTTCCTCTCTTTCCCCTCTTTCCTCCTCTCCCCTCTTTCCTCCTCCTCCCTCTTTCCTCCTCCTCCCCTCTTTCCTCCTCTCCCCTCTTACCACCCTCTCCCAGTCTTACCACCTCTCCCTCTTACCACCTCTCCCCTATAACCTCCTCTCTTTCCTCCTCTCCCCTCTTCCTCCTCTCCCCTCTTTCCTCCTCTCCCTTCTTTCCTCCACCTTCCTTCTCTTACTCCTCCCTTCTCCTATTTCCTCCTCCCTCCTACTCTTTCCTCCTCCCTTCTCCTCTTTCCTCCTCCCCCTATTCCTCCTCCCTCCTTCTCTTTACTTCTCCGTTCTCCTCTTTTGTCCTCCCTCCTCCTCTTTCCTCTTCACCTTTCCTCCTCCTCCTCCTCTTTCCTCCTCACCTCTCCTCCTCCCTCCCACTCTTCCCTCCTCCCTTCTCCTCTTTCCTCCTCCCTCCTTCTCTTTCCTCCCTCCCCCTCTTCCCCTCCCTCCTCTTCCTCCTCCCTTCTCCTCTTTCCTCCCTCCCCCTCTTTCCTCCCCCCCTCTTTCCCCTCCCCCCTCTTTCCTCCTCTTTCCTCCCCTCCCCCTCTTTCCCCCTCCCTCCTACTCTTTCCTCCTCCCTTCTCCTCTTTCCTCCCTCCCCCTCTTTCCTCCTCCCTCCTTCTCTTTACTTCTCCCTTCTCATCTTTTGTCCTCCCTCCTCCTCTTCCTCTTCACCTTTCCTCCTCCCTCCTCCTCTTTCCTCCTCACCCTCCTCCTCCCTCCCACTCTTCCCTTCTCCTCTTTTCTCCTCCCTTCTCTTTCCTCCTCCCTCCTTCTCTTTCCTTCTCCCTCCTCTTTCCTTCTCTTTCCTCCTTCCTTCTCCTCTTTCCTCCTTCCTTCTCCTCTTTCCTCCTCCCTTCTCCTCTTTCCTCCTCCCTCCTCCCTCTCTCCTCTTCCTCCTCCCTTCTCCTCTTTCCTCCTCCCTTCTCCTCTTTCCTCCTCCCTTCTCCTCTTTCCTCCTCCCTCCTTCTCTTTCCTCCTCCCTTCTCCTCTTTCCTCCTCCTTCCTTCTCTTTCCTCCTCCATCCTCCTCCCTTCTCCTCTTCCCTCCTCCCTTCTCCTCTTACCTCCTCCCTCCTTCTCTTTCCCCCTCACCTCTCCTCCCTCCCCCTCACCTCTCCTCCCTCCCCCACTTTCCTCCTCCCTCCTACTGTTTCCTCCTCCCTTCTCTTTTCTCCTCCCTCTCTTTCCTTCTCCCTTCTCCTCTTTCCTCTTCCCTCCTACTCTTTCCTCCTCCCTTCTCCTCTTTCCTCCTCCCTCCTTCTCTTTCCTCCTCCCTCCTTCTCTTTCCTCCCTTCTCCTCTTTCCTCCTCCCTCCTTCTTTTTCCTCCCTCCCCCTCTTTCCTCCTCCCTTCTCCTCTTTCCTCCCTCCCCCTCTTTCCTCCTCCCTCCTACTCTTTCCTCCTCACCTCTCCTCCTCCCTCCCACTCTACCCTCCTCCCTTCTCCTCTTTCCTCCCTTCCCCTCTTTCCTCCTCCCTCCTTCTCTTTCCTCCTCACCCCCCCTCCTCCCCCTCTTTCCTCCTCCCACCCCCCCCTCCTCCCCCTCTTTCCTCCTCCCTTCTCCTCTTTCTCCTCCCTCCTACTGTTTCCTCCTCCCTTCTCCTCTTTCCTCCTCCCTCCTCCTCTTTCCTCCTCCCTCCTCCTCTTTTCTCCTCCCTTCACCTCTTTTCTCCTCCCTTCACCTCTTTCCTGCTCCCTCCTCCTCTTTCCTCCTCCCTCCTTCTCTTTCCTCCTCCCTCCTTCTCTTTCCACCTCCCTTCACCTCTTTCCTCCTCCCTCCACCTCAGAGGCTTCCTCTCAGCTGTATCAGCCAATCACACACTCCCTCTGACTGTTGTACAGTATTAACAGTAGTTGTGTAATTGACAGACGTGGATCTTAACAGTGTATTATGTTGTGCTGTGTATTTGTTTGACAGACGTGGATTGGGAACCGGAGGAGGAAGTACCGTCTGATGGGCATAAAGATCCCGCCCCCTAAAGATGGGCCGGCCTTGTTCCTGACATCACAGGAAGGGGAGAAGTCTCCCTCTGCACTGAGTTCCGATGGGGAGGGGCTTAGAACGCCCGAGCTGGGAGACAACCTAAACGATGCAGCGTCCTTCTGTCTGTCCGAGGGTGAGACGCGAGCACACACACACACACACACACAAAACCTCCCCCAGTAGCAGTGTCCAGTGTGACAGTGTTTGTATTTTAGATGGGACCAGTCAGTCGTACCAGAGAGAAGAAGAGAACGGAGTAGAGGAGGAGAGCAGCAGCGCCCCCATGGCTCACAGCGTGGTACTGCAGTATACACTCTGTTACTACACTAGAGATGCACTGTTACTACACTAGTACCATACACTGTTACTACACTAGTACCATACACTGCTACTACACTAGTACCATACACTGCTACTACACTAGTACCATACACTGCTACTACACTAGTACAATACCCTGTTACTACACTAGTACAATACACTGTTACTACACTAGTACAATACACTGTTACTACACTAGTACAATACACTGTTACTACACTAGTACAATACACTGTTACTACACTAGTACAATATACTGTTACTACACTAGTACAATATACTGTTACTACACTAGTACAATATACTGTTACTACACTAGAGATGCACTGTTACTACACTAGTACAATACACTGGAGATACACTAGTCCAATAGGGTTGTGTTTCCTGACAGATTTAGCCACTGATTATATAGGGTTGTGTTTCTTAACAGAAGATAGAGGTGATTGATGATGATGATGATGATGATGGTGTTGAGTTGGTCGGATCTGATATGGAAAACATGCAGAACCTCCTGGAGTTTAAGGTGATGGAACACACACACACACACACACACACACCCCTCCCACCCCCTGATGTATATAGGCCTTTATGGTGTGTGTGTGTGTGTGTGTGTGTGTGTGTGTGTGTGTGTGTGTGTGTGTGTGTGTGTGTTTCAGCTTGGGGAGGTGCAGTATCTGGAGAGCCAACTAGAGAATCAGAATCAGAGATATTATGAGTTGGAGACCTTCACCAAGAGTCTTCTGACCGCTGTAAGGACCAACAACCTGGACAGACAACAGGTACACACACACTCTCTCACTTATACACACACACACACACACACTCTCACTTACACACACACACACACACACACACACACACACTCTCACTTATACACACACACACACACACACACTCTCACTTACACACACACACACACACACACACACACTCTCACTTACACACACACACACTCTCACACACACACACACACACACACACACACACACACACACACACACACACACACACACACACACTCTCACTTACACACACACACACACACACTCTCTCACTTACACACACACACACACACTCTCACTTACATACACACACTTACACACACACACACACACACACACTCACTTACACACACACACACACACACTCACTTACACACACACACACACACACACACACACTCTCACTTACACACACACACACACACACACACACACACACTCTCACTTACACGCACACACACACTCTCACTTACACACACACACACACACTCTCACTTACACGCGCACACACACTCTCACTTACACACACACACTCACTCACTCACTCTCACTTACACGCACACACACTCACTCACTTACATGCACACACACACACTCTCACTTACACACACACTCACTTACACACACACACACACACACACACACACACTCTCACTTACACACACACACACACACACACACACACACACACTCTCACTTACACACACACACACACACACACACACTCTCACTTACACACACACACACACACACACACACACACTCTCAGTTACACACACACACACACACACTCTCACTTACACACACACACACACACACTCTCACTTACACACACACACACTCTCACTTACACACACACACACACACACACTCTCACTTACACACACACACACACACACACACACACACTCACTTACACACACACACACACACACACACACACTCACTTACACACACACACACACACTCACTTACACACACACACACACACACTCACTTACACACACACACACACACTCTCACTTACACACACACAC
This sequence comes from Oncorhynchus mykiss, assembly GCF_057628025.1. Lineage (NCBI taxonomy): Eukaryota > Metazoa > Chordata > Actinopteri > Salmoniformes > Salmonidae > Oncorhynchus > Oncorhynchus mykiss. Next base: position 43,267,789 of record NC_143035.1, read on the forward strand.
ACACACACACTCTCACTTACACACACACACACACACACACTCTCACTTACACACACACACACACACTCTCACTTACACACACACACACTCTCACTTACACGCACACACACACTCTCACTTACACGCACACACACACTCTCACTTACACGCACACACACACTCTCACTTACACGCACACACACTCACTCACTCTCACTTACACGCACACACACTCACTCACTTACACGCACACACACACACTCTCACTTACACGCACACACTTTCACTTACACACACACACACACACACACACTCTCACTTACACACACACACACACACTCTCACTTACACACACACTCTCACTTACACGCGCACACACACTCACTCACTCTCACTTACACGCACACACACACTCTCACTTACACGCACACACACACACACACACACTTACACACGCACACTCTCACTTACACACACACACACACTCTCACTTACACGCACACACACACTCTCACTTACACGCACACACACTCTCACTTACATGCACACACACTCACTCACTCTCACTTACACGCACACACACTCACTCACTTACACGCACACACACACACTCTCACTTACACGCACACACTTTCACTTACACACACACACACACACACACTCTCACTTACACACACACACACACACACACACTCTCACTTACACACACACACACACACTCTCACTTACACACACACTCTCACTTACACGCGCACACACACTCACTCACTCTCACTTACACGCACACACACACTCTCACTTACACGCACACACACACACACACACACTTACACACGCACACTCTCACTTACACACACACACACACACACACTCTCACTTACACACACACACACTCTCACTTACACACACACTCTCACTTACACGCACACACACACTCTCACTTACACACACACACACACACTCTCACTTACACGCACACACACTCTCACTTACACGCACACACACTCACTCACTCTCACTTACACACGCACACTCTCACTTACACACACACACACTCTCACTTACACGCACACACACACACTCTCACTTACACGCACACACACTCTCACTTACACGCACACACACTCACTCACTCTCACTTACACGCACCCACACGCACAGACTCTTACTTACACACGCACACTCTCACTTAAACGCACACACACACACACGCACACTCTCACTTACACACACACACACACACACACACACACATACACTCTCACTTCCACGCACACACACACACAACACTCTCACTTACACACACACACACACACACTCTCACTTACACACACACACACACACACACACTCTCACTTACACACACACACACACACACACACACACTCTCACTTACACACACACACACACACACACACACACTCTCACTTACACGCACACACACACACACACACTCTCACTTACACGCACACACACACACACTTACACACACACTCTCACTTAAACGCACACACACACTCACTCTCACTTACACGCACACACACACTCTCACTTACACACACACTCTCATTTACACGCACACACACTCTCACTTACACGCACACACACTCACTCACTCTCACTTACACGCACACACTCTCACTTACACACACACACACACACTTACACACGCACACTCTCACTTACACGCACACACACGCACACACTCTCACTTAGACACGCACACTCTCACTTAAACGCACACACACCACGCACACTCTCACTTACACAAACACACACACACTCTCACTTACACACACACACACACACACACTCTCACTTACACACACACACTCTCACTTACACACACACACACACACACTCTCACTTACACACACACACACACACACTCTCACTTACACACACACACACTCTCACTTACACACACACACACTCTCACTTACACACACACACACACACTCTCACTTACACACACACACACACACACACTCTCACTTACACGCACACACACACACACACACTCTCACTTACACGCACACACACTCTCACTTACACGCACACACTCACTCACTCACTCACTCACTTACACGCACACACACACACTCTCACTTACACGCACACACACACACACACACACTCTCACTTACACGCACACACACACACTCTCACTTACACGCACACACACTCACTCACTCTCACTTACACACACTTACACACGCACACTCTCACTTAAACGCACACACACACACACACACACACACACGCACACTCTCACTTACACACACACACACACACACACACACACATACACTCTCACTTCCACACACACACACACACACACACACACACACACACACACTCTCACTTACACACACACACACACACACACACACACACACTCTCACTTACACACACACACACACACACACTCTCACTTACACGCACACACACACACACACACACACTCACTTACACGCACACACACACACACTTACACACACACTCTCACTTAAACGCACACACACATCAATCTCACTTACACGCACACACACACTCTCACTTACACACACACACGCACACACACACACACACACTCTTAATTACACGCACACACACTCTCACTTACACGCACACACACTTACTCACTCTCACTTACACACGCACACTCTCACTTACACACACACTCTCACTTACACGCACACACACACACTCTCACTTACACACACACTCTCACTTACACGCACACACACACACTCTCACTTACACGCACACACTCTCACTTACACGCACACACACTCACTCACTCTCACTTACACACACACACACACACTTACACATGCACACTCTCACTTACACGCACACACACGCACACACTCTCACTTAGACACGCACACTCTCACTTAAACGCACACACACACACTCTCACTTACACACACACACACACTCTCACTTACACACACACACACACACACACACTCTCACTTACTTACACACACACTCACTCACACACACACACACACACACTCTCAATTACACACACACACACACTCTCACTTACACACACACACACACACACTCTCACTTACACACACACACACACACACTCTCACTTACACACACACACACACACACACACTCTCACTTACACACACACACACTCTCACTTACACACACACACACACACACACACACACACTCACCTACACACACACACTCTCACTCACACTTACACACACACACTCCACTCACACTTACACACACACACACACACACACACACACACACACACACACACACACACACACACACACACACTCACACACACACACACACACACACACACACACACACACACACACACACACACACACACACACACACACACACACACACTCTCACTTACACACACACACACACACACTCTCACTTACACACACACACACACACACTCTCTCACTTACACACACACACACACACACTCTCACTTACATACACACACTCACTTACACACACACACACACACTCACTTACAACACACACACACACACACACACACACTCTCACTTACACGCACACACACACTCTCACTTACACACACACACACACACTCTCACTTACACGCGCACACACACTCTCACTTACACACACACACTCACTCACTGACTCTCACTTACACGCACACACACTCACTCACTTACATGCACACACACACACTCTCACTTACACACACACTCACTTACACACACACACACACACACACACACACACTCTCACTTACACACACACACACACACACACACACACACACACACTCTCACTTACACACACACACACACACACACACACACACTCTCAGTTACACACACACACACACACACACACACACACACACTCACTTACACACACACACACACACACTCTCACTTACACACACACACACTCTCACTTACACACACACACACTCTCACTTACACACACACACACACACACACTCTCACTTACACACACACACACACACACACACACACTCACTTACACACACACACACACACACACACACACTCACTTACACACACACACACACACACACACTCACTTACACACACACACACACACTCTCACTTACACACACACACACACACACACTCTCACTTACACACACACACACTCTCACTTACACACACACACACACTCTCACTTACACGCACACACACTCTCACTTACATGCACACACACTCACTCACTCTCACTTACACGCACACACACTCACTCACTTACACTTACACACACACACTCTCACTTACACGCACACACTTTCACTTACACACACACACACACACACACTCTCACTTACACACACACACACACACACACACACTCTCACTTACACACACACACACACACTCTCACTTACACACACACTCTCACTTACACGCGCACACACACTCACTCACTCTCACTTACACGCACACACACACTCTCACTTACACGCACACACACACACACACACACTTACACACGCACACTCTCACTTACACACACACACACACACACACTCTCACTTACACACACACACACACACTCTCACTTACACACACACACACTCTCACTTACACACACACTCTCACTTACACGCACACACACACTCTCACTTACACACACACACACACACTCTCACTTACACGCACACACACTCTCACTTACACGCACACACACTCACTCACTCTCACTTA
>NC_143035.1:43280000-43352500 GCF_057628025.1 Oncorhynchus mykiss
TTATATTAGTATAGTTCTGTAGGGGAGTTATATTAGTATAGTTATGTAGGAGAGTTATTTTAGTATAGTTCTGTAGGAGAGTTATATTAGTAGTTATGTAGGAGAGTTATATTAGTATAGTTCTGTAGGGGAGTTATATTAGTATAGTTATGTAGGAGAGTTATATTAGTATAGTTCTGTAGGGGAGTTATATTAGTATAGTTCTGTAGGGGAGTTATATTAGTATAGTTCTGTAGGGGAGTTATATTAGTATAGATATGTAGGAGAGTTATTTTAGTATAGTTCTGTAGGAGAGTTATATTAGTAGTTATGTAGGAGAGTTATATTAGTATAGTTCTGTAGGGGAGTTATATTAGTATAGTTATGTAGGAGAGTTATATTAGTATAGTTCTGTAGGAGAGTTATATTAGTATTGTTCTGTAGGGGAGTTATATTAGTATAGTTCTGTAGGGGAGTTATATTAGTATAGTTCTGTAGGGGAGTTATATTAGTATAGTTCTGTAGGGGAGTTATATTAGTATAGTTCTGTAGGGGAGTTATATTAGTATAGTTCTGTAGGGGAGTTATATTAGTAGTTCTGTAGGAGAGTTATATTAGTATAGTTCTGTAGGAGAGTTATATTAGTAGTTCTGTAGGGGAGTTATATTAGTAGTTCTGTAGGGGAGTTATATTGGTATAGTTCTGTAGGAGAGTTATATTAGTAGTTCTGTAGGGGAGTTATATTAGTAGTTCTGTAGGAGAGTTATATTAGTAGTTCTGTAGGGGAGTTATATTAGTATAGTTCTGTAGGAGAGTTATATTAGAAGTTATGTAGGAGAGTTATATTAGTATAGTTCTGTAGGAGAGTTCTGTAGGGGAGTTATATTAGTAGTTCTGTAGGAGAGTTATATTAGTAGTTCTGTAGGGGAGTTATATTAGTATAGTTCTGTAGGGGAGTTATATTAGTATAGTTCTGTAGGAGAGTTATATTAGAAGTTATGTAGGAGAGTTATATTAGTATAGTTCTGTAGGAGAGTTCTGTAGGGGAGTTATATTAGTAGTTCTGTAGGAGAGTTATATTAGTAGTTCTGTAGGGGAGTTATATTAGTAGTTCTGTAGGAGAGTTATATTAGAAGTTATGTAGGAGAGTTATATTAGTATAGTTCTGTAGGAGAGTTCTGTAGGGGAGTTATATTAGTAGTTCTGTAGGGGAATTATATTAGTATAGTTCTGTAGGAGAGTTATATTAGTATAGTTCTGTAGGGGAGTTAGTTTAGTTATGTAGGAGAGTTATATTAGTATAGTTATGTAGGATAGTTATATTAGTATAGTTCTGTAGGAGAGTTATATTAGTATAGTTTTGCAGGGGAGTTATATTTGTATAGTTCTGTAGGATAATTATATTAGTATAGTTCTGTAGGGGAGTTATATTAGTATAGTTCTGTAGGGGAGTTATATTAGTATAGTTCTGTAGGGGAGTTATATTAGTATAGTTCTGTAGGGGAGTTATATTAGTATAGTTCTGTAGGGGAGTTATATTAGTATAGTTCTGTAGGGGAGTTATATTAGTATAGTTCTGTAGGAGAGTTATATTAGTATAGTTATGTAGGAGAGTTATATTAGTATAGTTATGTAGGATAGTTATATTAGTATAGTTCTGTAGGAGAGTTATATTAGTATAGTTTTGCAGGGGAGTTATATTTGTATAGTTCTGTAGGATAATTATATTAGTATAGTTCTGTAGGGGAGTTATATTAGTATAGTTCTGTAGGGGAGTTATATTAGTATAGTTCTGTAGGGGAGTTATATTAGTAGTTCTGTAGGGGAGTTATATTAGTAGTTCTGTAGGGGAGTTATATTAGTAGTTCTGTAGGGGAGTTATATTGGTATAGTTCTGTAGGGGAGTTATATTAGTAGTTCTGTAGGGGAATTATATTAGTATAGTTCTGTAGGAGAGTTATATTAGTAGTTCTGTAGGGGAGTTATATTAGTATAGTTGTGTAGGAGAGTTATATTAGTATAGTTCTGTAGGAGAGTTATATTAGTATAGTTCTGTAGGAGAGTTATATTAGGATAGTTCTGTAGGAGAGTTATATTAGTATAGTTCTGTAGGAGAGTTATATTAGTATAGTTCTGTAGGAGAGTTATATTAGTAGTTCTGTAGGGGAGTTATATTAGTATAGTTCTGTAGGAGAGTTATATTAGTATAGTTCTGTAGGAGAGTTATATTAGTAGTTCTGTAGGGGAGTTATATTAGTATAGTTCTGTAGGGGAGTTATATTAGTATAGTTCTGTAGGGGAGTTATATTAGTATAGTTCTGTAGGGGAGTTATATTAGTATAGTTCTGTAGGGGAGTTATATTAGTATAGTTATGTCGGGGAGTTATATTAGTATAGTTCTGTAGGAGAGTTATATTAGTAGTTATGTAGGAGAGTTATATTAGTATAGTTCTGTAGGGGAGTTATATTAGTATAGTTATGTAGGAGAGTTATATTAGTATAGTTCTGTAGGAGAGTTCTGTAGGGGAGTTATATTAGTATAGTTATGTAGGATAGTTATATTAGTATAGTTATGTAGGATAGTTATATTAGTATAGTTCTGTAGGAGAGTTATATTAGTATAGTTCTTTAGGGGAGTTATATTTGTATAGTTCTGTAGGAGAATTATATTAGTATAGTTCTGTAGGGGAGTTATATTAGTATAGTTCTGTAGGGGAGTTATATTAGTATAGTTCTGTAGGGGAGTTATATTAGTATAGTTCTGTAGGAGAGTTATATTAGTATAGTTCTGTAGGAGAGTTATATTAGTAGTTCTGTAAGAGAGTTATATTAGTAGTTCTGTAGGGGAGTTATATTAGTAGTTCTGTAGGGGAGTTATATTGGTATAGTTCTGTAGGAGAGTTATATTAGTAGTTCTGTAGGGGAGTTATATTAGTATAGTTCTGTAGGAGAGTTCTGTAGGGGAGTTATATTAGTAGTTCTGTAGGAGAGTTATATTAGTAGTTCTGTAGGGGAGTTATATTAGTATAGTGCTGTAGGGGAGTTATATTAGTATAGTTCTGTAGGAGAGTTATATTAGTATTGTTATGTAGGGGAGTTATATTAGTTTAGTTATGTAGGAGAGTTATATTAGTATAGTTCTGTAGGGGAGTTATATTAGTAGTTCTGTAGGGGAGTTATATTAGAAGTTATGTAGGAGAGTTATATTAGTATAGTTCTGTAGGAGAGTTCTGTAGGGGAGTTATATTAGTAGTTCTGTAGGGGAATTATATTAGTATAGTTCTGTAGGAGAGTTATATTAGTATAGTTCTGTAGGGGAGTTATATTAGTTTAGTTATGTAGGAGAGTTATATTAGTATAGTTATGTAGGATAGTTATATTAGTATAGTTCTGTAGGAGAGTTATATTAGTAGTTCTGTAGGGGAGTTATATTAGTAGTTCTGTAGGGGAGTTATATTAGTATAGTTATGTAGGATAGTTATATTAGTATAGTTCTGTAGGAGAGTTATATTAGTAGTTCTGTAGGAGAGTTATATTAGTAGTTCTGTAGGGGAGTTATATTAGTATAGCTCTGTAGGAGAGTTATATTAGTATAGTTCTGTAGGGGAGTTATATTAGTTTAGTTATGTAGGAGAGTTATATTAGTATAGTTATGTAGGATAGTTATATTAGTATAGTTCTGTAGGAGAGTTATATTAGTATAGTTTTGCAGGGGAGTTATATTTGTATAGTTCTGTAGGATAATTATATTAGTATAGTTCTGTAGGGGAGTTATATTAGTATAGTTCTGTAGGGGAGTTATATTAGTATAGTTCTGTAGGAGAGTTATATTAGAAGTTATGTAGGAGAGTTATATTAGTATAGTTCTGTAGGAGAGTTCTGTAGGGGAGTTATATTAGTATAGTTCTGTAGGAGAGTTCTGTAGGAGAGTTATATTAGTAGTTCTGTAGGGGAGTTATATTAGTATAGTTCTGTAGGAGAGTTATATTAGTAGTTCTGTAGGGGAGTTATATTAGTATAGCTCTGTAGGAGAGTTATATTAGTATAGTTCTGTAGGGGAGTTATATTAGTATAGTTCTGTAGGGGAGTTATATTAGTATAGTTCTGTAGGAGAGTTATATTAGTATAGTTCTGTAGGAGAGTTATATTAGTATAGTTCTGTAGGAGAGTTATATTAGTAGTTCTGTAAGAGAGTTATATTAGTAGTTCTGTAAGAGAGTTATATTAGTAGTTCTGTAGGGGAGTTATATTAGTAGTTCTGTAGGGGAGTTATATTGGTATAGTTCTGTAGGAGAGTTATATTAGTAGTTCTGTAGGGGAGTTATATTAGTATAGTTCTGTAGGAGAGTTCTGTAGGGGAGTTATATTAGTATAGTTCTGTAGGAGAGTTCTGTAGGGGAGTTATATTAGTAGTTCTGTAGGAGAGTTATATTAGTAGTTCTGTAGGGGAGTTATATTAGTATAGTTCTGTAGGGGAGTTATATTAGTATAGTTCTGTAGGAGAGTTATATTAGAAGTTATGTAGGAGAGTTATATTAGTATAGTTATGTAGGATAGTTATATTAGTATAGTTCTGTAGGAGAGTTATATTAGTATAGTTTTGCAGGGGAGTTATATTTGTATAGTTCTGTAGGATAATTATATTAGTATAGTTCTGTAGGGGAGTTATATTAGTATAGTTCTGTAGGGGAGTTATATTAGTATAGTTCTGTAGGGGAGTTATATTAGTATAGTTCTGTAGGGGAGTTATATTAGTATAGTTCTGTAGGAGAGTTATATTAGTATAGTTCTGTAGGAGAGTTATATTAGTATAGTTCTGTAGGGGAGTTATATTAGTATAGTTCTGTAGGAGAGTTATATTAGTATAGTTCTGTAGGAGAGTTATATTAGTAGTTCTGTAAGAGAGTTATATTAGTAGTTCTGTAGGGGAGTTATATTAGTAGTTCTGTAGGGGAGTTATATTAGTAGTTCTGTAGGGGAGTTATATTGGTATAGTTCTGTAGGAGAGTTATATTAGTAGTTCTGTAGGGGAGTTATATTAGTATAGTTCTGTAGGAGAGTTCTTTAGGGGAGTTATATTAGTATAGTTCTGTAGGAGAGTTCTGTAGGGGAGTTATATTAGTAGTTCTGTAGGAGAGTTATATTAGTAGTTCTGTAGGGGAGTTATATTAGTATAGTTCTGTAGGGGAGTTATATTAGTATAGTTCTGTAGGAGAGTTATATTAGAAGTTATGTAGGAGAGTTATATTAGTATAGTTCTGTAGGAGAGTTCTGTAGGGGAGTTATATTAGTATAGTTCTGTAGGAGAGTTCTGTAGGAGAGTTATATTAGTAGTTCTGTAGGGGAGTTATATTAGTATAGTTCTGTAGGAGAGTTATATTAGTAGTTCTGTAGGGGAGTTATATTAGTATAGCTCTGTAGGAGAGTTATATTAGTATAGTTCTGTAGGAGAGTTATATTAGTATAGTTCTGTAGGAGAGTTATATTAGTATAGTTCTGTAGGGGAGTTATATTAGTATAGTTCTGTAGGAGAGTTCTGTAGGAGAGTTATATTAGTAGTTCTGTAGAGGAGTTATATTAGTATAGTTCTGTAGGAGAGTTATATTAGTAGTTCTGTAGGGGAGTTATATTAGTATAGCTCTGTAGGAGAGTTATATTAGTATAGTTCTGTAGGAGAGTTATATTAGTAGTTCTGTAGGAGAGTTATATTAGTAGTTCTGTAGGGGAGTTATATTAGTAGTTCTGTAGGGGAATTATATTAGTATAGTTCTGTAGGAGAGTTATATTAGTAGTTCTGTAGGGGAGTTATATTAGTATGGTTCTGTAGGAGAGTTATATTAGTATAGTTCTGTAGGGGAGTTATATTAGTATAGTTCTGTAGGAGAGTTATATTAGTATAGTTCTGTAGGAGAGTTATTAGTATAGTTCTGTAGGGGAGTTTTATTAGTATAGTTCTGTAGGAGAGTTATATTAGTATAGTTCTGTAGGGGAGTTATTTGTATAGTTCTGTAGGAGAGTTATATTAGTATAGTTCTGTAGGAGAGTTATATTAGTAGTTCTGTAGGGGAGTTATATTAGTATAGCTCTGTAGGAGAGTTATATTAGTAGTTCTGTAAGAGAGTTATATTAGTAGTTCTGTAGGGGAGTTATATTAGTAGTTATGTAGGAGAGTTATATTAGTATAGTTCTGTTGGAGAGTTATATTAGTATAGTTCTGTAGGAGAGTTCTGTAGGAGAGTTATATTAGTAGTTCTGTAGGGGAGTTATATTAGTATAGTTCTGTAGGAGAGTTATATTCGTAGTTCTGTAGGGGAGTTATATTAGTATAGCTCTGTAGGAGAGTTATATTAGTATAGTTCTGTAGGAGAGTTATATTAGTATAGTTCTGTAGGAGAGTTATATTAGTATAGTTCTGTAGGGGAGTTATATTAGTATAGTTCTGTAGGAGAGTTCTGTAAGAGAGTTATATTAGTAGTTCTGTAGGAGAGTTATATTAGTAGTTCTGTAGGGGAGTTATATTAGTATAGCTCTGTAGGAGAGTTATATTAGTATAGTTCTGTAGGAGAGTTATATTAGTAGTTCTGTAGGAGAGTTATATTAGTAGTTCTGTAGGGGAGTTATATTAGTAGTTCTGTAGGGGAATTATATTAGTATAGTTCTGTAGGAGAGTTATATTAGTAGTTCTGTAGGGGAGTTATATTAGTATAGTTCTGTAGGAGAGTTATATTAGTATAGTTCTGTAGGGGAGTTATATTAGTATAGTTCTGTAGGAGAGTTATATTAGTATAGTTCTGTAGGAGAGTTATTAGTATAGTTCTGTAGGGGAGTTATATTAGTATAGTTCTGTAGGAGAGTTATATTAGTATAGTTCTGTAGGGGAGTTATTTGTATAGTTCTGTAGGAGAGTTATATTAGTAGTTCTGTAGGGGAGTTATATTAGTATAGCTCTGTAGGAGAGTTATATTAGTAGTTCTGTAAGAGAGTTATATTAGTAGTTCTGTAGGGGAGTTATATTAGTAGTTATGTAGGAGAGTTATATTAGTATAGTTCTGTTGGAGAGTTATATTAGTATAGTTCTGTAGGGGAGTTATATTAGTATAGTTCTGTAGGAGAGTTATATTAGTATAGTTCTGTAGGAGAGTTATATTAGTATAGTTCTGTAGGGGAGTTATATTAGTATAGTTCTGTAGGGGAGTTATATTAGTAGTTATGTAGGAGAGTTATATTAGTATAGTTCTGTAGGAGAGTTATATTAGTATAGTTCTGTAGGGGAGTTATATTAGTATAGTTCTGTAGGGGAGTTATATTAGTAGTTATGTAGGAGAGTTATATTAGTATTGTTATGTAGGAGAGTTATATTAGTATAGTTCTGTAGGAGAGTTCTGTAGGGGAGTTATATTAGTATAGTTATGTAGGATAGTTATATTAGTATAGTTATGTAGGATAGTTATATTAGTATAGTTCTGTAGGAGAGTTATATTAGTATAGTTCTGTAGGGGAGTTATATTTGTATAGTTCTGTAGGAGAATTATATTAGTATAGTTCTGTAGGGGAGTTATATTAGTATAGTTCTGTAGGGGAGTTATATTAGTATAGTTCTGTAGGGGAGTTATATTAGTATAGTTCTGTAGGAGAGTTATATTAGTATAGTTCTGTAGGAGAGTTATATTAGTAGTTCTGTAAGAGAGTTATATTAGTAGTTCTGTAGGGGAGTTATATTAGTAGTTCTGTAGGGGAGTTATATTAGTAGTTCTGTAGGGGAGTTATATTAGTATAGCTCTGTAGGGGAGTTATATTAGTAGTTATGTAGGAGAGTTATATTAGTATTGTTATGTAGGAGAGTTATATTAGTAGTTCTGTAGGGGAGTTATATTAGTATAGCTCTGTAGGAGAGTTATATTAGTAGTTCTGTAAGAGAGTTATATTAGTAGTTCTGTAGGGGAGTTATATTAGTAGTTATGTAGGAGAGTTATATTAGTATAGTTCTGTTGGAGAGTTATATTAGTATAGTTCTGTAGGGGAGTTATATTAGTATGGTTCTGTAGGAGAGTTATATTAGTATAGTTCTGTAGGAGAGTTATATTAGTATAGTTCTGTAGGGGAGTTATATTAGTATAGTTCTGTAGGGGAGTTATATTAGTAGTTATGTAGGAGAGTTATATTAGTATAGTTCTGTAGGAGAGTTATATTAGTATAGTTCTGTAGGGGAGTTATATTAGTATAGTTCTGTAGGGGAGTTATATTAGTAGTTATGTAGGAGAGTTATATTAGTATTGTTATGTAGGAGAGTTATATTAGTATAGTTCTGTAGGAGAGTTCTGTAGGGGAGTTATATTAGTATAGTTATGTAGGATAGTTATATTAGTATAGTTATGTAGGATAGTTATATTAGTATAGTTCTGTAGGAGAGTTATATTAGTATAGTTCTGTAGGGGAGTTATATTTGTATAGTTCTGTAGGAGAATTATATTAGTATAGTTCTGTAGGGGAGTTATATTAGTATAGTTCTGTAGGGGAGTTATATTAGTATAGTTCTGTAGGGGAGTTATATTAGTATAGTTCTGTAGGAGAGTTATATTAGTATAGTTCTGTAGGAGAGTTATATTAGTAGTTCTGTAAGAGAGTTATATTAGTAGTTCTGTAGGGGAGTTATATTAGTAGTTATGTAGGAGAGTTATATTAGTATAGTTCTGTAGGAGAGTTATATTAGTATAGTTCTGTAGGGGAGTTATATTAGTATAGTTCTGTAGGGGAGTTATATTAGTAGTTATGTAGGAGAGTTATATTAGTATTGTTATGTAGGAGAGTTATATTAGTAGTTCTGTAGGGGAGTTATATTAGTATAGTTCTGTAGGAGAGTTATATTAGAAGTTATGTAGGAGAGTTATATTAGTATAGTTCTGTAGGAGAGTTCTGTAGGGGAGTTATATTAGTAGTTCTGTAGGGGAGTTATATTAGTATAGTTCTGTAGGAGAGTTCTGTAGGAGAGTTATATTAGTAGTTCTGTAGGGGAGTTATATTAGTAGTTCTGTAGGGGAGTTATATTAGTATAGCTCTGTAGGAGAGTTATATTAGTATAGTTCTGTAGGAGAGTTATATTAGTATAGTTCTGTAGGGGAGTTATATTAGTATAGTTCTGTAGGAGAGTTATATTAGAAGTTATGTAGGAGAGTTATATTAGTATAGTTCTGTAGGAGAGTTCTGTAGGAGAGTTATATTAGTAGTTCTGTAGGGGAGTTATATTAGTATAGTTCTGTAGGAGAGTTATATTAGTAGTTCTGTAGGGGAGTTATATTAGTATAGCTCTGTAGGAGAGTTATATTAGTAGTTCTGTAGGGAAGTTATATTAGTAGTTCTGTAGGAGAGTTATATTAGTAGTTCTGTAGGGGAGTTATATTAGTAGTTCTGTAGGGGAATTATATTAGTATAGTTCTGTAGGAGAGTTATATTAGTAGTTCTGTAGGGGAGTTATATTAGTATAGTTCTGTAGGGGAGTTATATTAGTATAGTTCTGTAGGGGAGTTATATTAGTATAGTTCTGTAGGAGAGTTATATTAGTATAGTTCTGTAGGAGAGTTATTAGTATAGTTCTGTAGGGGAGTTATATTAGTATAGTTCTGTAGGAGAGTTATATTAGTATAGTTCTGTAGGGGAGTTATTTGTATAGTTCTGTAGGAGAGTTATATTAGTATAGTTCTGTAGGAGAGTTATATTAGTATAGTTCTGTAGGAGAGTTATATTAGTAGTTCTGTAGGGGAGTTATATTAGTATAGCTCTGTAGGAGAGTTATATTAGTAGTTCTGTAAGAGAGTTATATTAGTAGTTCTGTAGGGGAGTTATATTAGTAGTTATGTAGGAGAGTTATATTAGTATAGTTCTGTTGGAGAGTTATATTAGTATAGTTCTGTAGGGGAGTTATATTAGTATAGTTCTGTAGGAGAGTTATGTTAGTATAGTTCTGTAGGAGAGTTATATTAGTATAGTTCTGTAGGGGAGTTATATTAGTATAGTTCTGTAGGGGAGTTATATTAGTAGTTATGTAGGAGAGTTATATTAGTATTGTTCTGTAGGAGAGTTATATTAGTAGTTCTGTAGGAGAGTTATATTAGTAGTTCTGTAGGGGAGTTATATTAGTATAGTTCTGTAGGAGAGTTATATTAGTAGTTATGTAGGAGAGTTATATTAGTATTGTTCTGTAGGAGAGTTATATTAGTATAGTTATGTAGGGGAGTTATATTAGTATAGTTATGTAGGAGAGTTATATTAGTATAGTTATGTAGGATAGTTATATTAGTATAATTCTGTAGGAGACTTCTGTAGGAGAGTTTTATATTAGGATAGTTCTGTAGGGGAGCTATATTAGGATAGTTCTGTAGGAGAGTTATATTAGTATAGTTCTGTAGGAGAGTTATATTAGGATAGTTCTGTAGGAGAGTTCTGTAAGAGAGTTATATTAGTAGTTCTGTAGGGGAATTATATTAGTATAGTTCTGTAAGAGAGTTATATTAGTATAGTTCTGTAGGGGAGTTATATTAGTATAGTTCTGTAAGACAGTTATATTAGTAGTTCTGTAGGGGAGTTATATTAGTATAGTTCTGTAGGGGAGTTATATTAGTATAGTTCTGTAGGGGAGTTATATTAATATAGTTATGTAGGATAGTTATATTAGTATAGTTATGTAGGATAGTTATATTAGTATAATTCTGTAGGAGAGTTCTGTAGGAGAGTTATATTAGGATAGTTCTGTAGGGGAGTTATATTAGGATAGTTCTTTAGGAGAGTTATATTAGTAGTTCTGTAGGAGAGTTATATTAGTATAGTTCTGTAGGAGAGTTATATTAGTATAGTTCTGTAGGGGAGTTATATTAGTATAGTTCTGTAGGGGAGTTATATTAGTATAGTTCTGTAGGGGAGTTATATTAGTAGTTCTGTAAGAGTTATATTAGTAGTTCTGTAGGGGAGTTATATTAGTAGTTATGTAGGAGAGTTATATTAGTATAGTTCTGTTGGAGAGTTATATTAGTATAGTTCTGTAGGGGAGTTATATTAGTATAGTTCTGTAGGAGAATTATATTAGTATAGTTCTGTAGGGGAGTTATATTAGTATAGTTCTGTAGGAGAGTTATATTAGTATAGTTCTGTAGGGGAGTTATATTAGTATAGTTCTGTAGGAGAATTATATTAGTATAGTTCTGTAGGGGAGTTATATTAGTATAGTTCTGTAGGAGAGTTATATTAGTATAGTTCTGTAGGAGAGTTATATTAGTAGTTCTGTAGGGGAGTTATATTAGTATAGTTCTGTAGGAGAGTTATATTAGTAGTTATGTAGGAGAGTTATATTAGTATTGTTCTGTAGGAGAGTTATATTAGTATAGTTATGTAGGGGAGTTATATTAGTAGTTCTGTAGGAGAGTTATATTAGTAGTTCTGTAGGGGAGTTATATTAGTATAGTTCTGTAGGGGAGTTATATTAGTATAGTTCTGTAGGAGAGTTATATTAGAAGTTATGTAGGAGAGTTATATTAGTATAGTTCTGTAGGAGAGTTCTGTAGGGGAGTTATATTAGTAGTTCTGTAGGGGAATTATATTAGTATAGTTCTGTAGGAGAGTTATATTAGTATAGTTCTGTAGGGGAGTTATATTAGTATAGTTATGTAGGAGAGTTATATTAGTATAGTTATGTAGGATAGTTATATTAGTATAATTCTGTAGGAGAGTTCTGTAGGAGAGTTTTATATTAGGATAGTTCTGTAGGGGAGCTATATTAGGATAGTTCTGTAGGAGAGTTATATTAGTATAGTTCTGTAGGAGAGTTATATTAGGATAGTTCTGTAGGAGAGTTCTGTAAGAGAGTTATATTAGTAGTTCTGTAGGGGAGTTATATTAGTATAGTTCTGTAAGAGAGTTATATTAGTATAGTTCTGTAGGGGAGTTATATTAGTATAGTTCTGTAAGAGAGTTATATTAGTATAGTTCTGTAGGGGAGTTATATTAGTATTGTTCTGTAGGAGAGTTATATTAGTATAGTTCTGTAGGGGAGTTATATTAGGATAGTTCTGTAAGAGAGTTATATTAGTATAGTTCTGTAGGGGAGTTATATTAGTATAGTTCTGTAAGAGAGTTATATTAGTATAGTTCTGTAGGGGAGTTATATTAGTATAGTTCTGTAAGAGAGTTATATTAGTATAGTTCTGTAGGGGAGTTATATTAGTATTGTTCTGTAGGAGAGTTATATTAGTAGTTATGTAGGAGAGTTATATTAGTAGTTCTGTAGGGGAGTTATATTAGTATTGTTCTGTAGGAGAGTTATATTAGTATAGTTCTGTAGGGGAGTTATATTAGTATAGTTATGTAGGATAGTTATATTAGTATAGTTCTGTAGGGGAGTTATATTAGGATAGTTCTGTAGGGGAGTTATATTAGGATAGTTCTTTAGGAGAGTTATATTAGTAGTTCTGTAGGAGAGTTATATTAGTATAGTTCTGTAGGAGAGTTATATTAGTATAGTTCTGTAGGGGAGTTATATTGGTATAGTTCTGTAGGGGAGTTATATTAGTATAGTTCTGTAGGGGAGTTATATTAGTATAGTTCTGTAGGAGAGTTATATTAGTAGTTCTGTAGGGGAGTTATATTAGTAGTTCTGTAGGGGAGTTATATTAGTATAGTTATGTAGGGGAGTTATATTAGTATAGTTATGTAGGAGAGTTATATTAGTATAGTTATGTAGGATAGTTATATTAGTATAGTTATGTAGGATAGTTATATTAGTATAATTCTGTAGGAGAGTTCTGTAGGAGAGTTTTATATTAGGATAGTTCTGTAGGGGAGCTATATTAGGATAGTTCTGTAAGAGAGTTATATTAGTAGTTCTGTAGGAGAGTTATATTAGTAGTTCTGTAGGAGAGTTATATTAGTAGTTCTGTAGGGGAGTTATATTAGTAGTTCTGTAGGAGAGTTATATTAGTATAGTTCTGTAGGAGAGTTATATTAGTATAGTTCTGTAGGAGAGTTATATTAGTATAGTTCTGTAGGAGAGTTATATTAGTATAGTTCTGTAGGGGAGTTATATTAGTATAGTTATGTAGGATAGTTATATTAGTATAGTTATGTAGGATAGTTATATTAGTATAATTCTGTAGGAGAGTTCTGTAGGAGAGTTATATTAGGATAGTTCTGTAGGGGAGTTATATTAGGATAGTTCTTTAGGAGAGTTATATTAGTAGTTCTGTAGGGGAGTTATATTAGTATTGTTCTGTAGGAGAGTTATATTAGTAGTTCTGTAGGGGAGTTATATTAGTATTGTTCTGTAGGAGAGTTATATTAGTAGTTCTGTAGGGGAGTTATATTAGTATAGTTCTGTAGGGGAGTTATATTAGTATAGTTCGGTAGGAGAGTTATATTAGTAGTTCTGTAGGGGAGTTATATTAGTAGTTCTGTAGGGGAGTTATATTAGTAGTTCTGTAGGGGAGTTATATTAGTATAGTTCTGTAGGGGAGTTATATTAGTATAGTTCTGTAGGGGAGTTATATTAGTATAGTTCTGTAGGAGAGTTATATTAGTAGTTCTGTAGGGGAGTTATATTAGTAGTTCTGTAGGGGAGTTATATTAGTATAGTTCTGTAGGGGAGTTATATTAGTATAGTTCTGTAGGGGAGTTATATTAGTATAGTTCTGTAGGGGAGTTATATTAGTATAGTTCTGTAGGAGAGTTATATTAGTAGTTCTGTAGGGGAGTTATATTAGTATAGTTCTGTAGGGGAGTTATATTAGTATAGTTCTGTAGGGGAGTTATATTAGTATAGTTCTGTAGGAGAGTTATATTAGTAGTTCTGTAGGGAGTTATATTAGTATAGTTCTGTAGGGGAGTTATATTAGTATAGTTCTGTAGGGGAGTTATATTAGTATAGTTCTGTAGGGGAGTTATATTAGTATAGTTCTGTAGGGGAGTTATATTAGTATAGTTCTGTAGGGGAGTTATATTAGTATAGTTCTGTAGGGGAGTTATATTAGTATAGTTCTGTAGGGGAGTTATATTAGTAGTTCTGTAGGGGAGTTATATTAGTAGTTCTGTAGGGGAGTTATATTAGTAGTTCTGTAGGGGAGTTATATTAGTAGTTCTGTAGGGGAGTTATATTAGTAGTTCTGTAGGGGAGTTATATTAGTAGTTCTGTAGGGGAGTTATATTAGTAGTTCTGTAGGGGAGTTATATTAGTAGTTCTGTAGGGGAGTTATATTAGTATAGTTCTGTAGGGGAGTTATATTAGTATAGTTCTGTAGGGGAGTTATATTAGTATAGTTCTGTAGGAGAGTTATATTAGTAGTTCTGTAGGGGAGTTATATTAGTATTGTTCTGTAGGAGAGTTATATTAGTAGTTCTGTAGGGGAGTTATATTAGTATAGTTCTGTAGGGGAGTTATATTAGTATAGTTCTGTAGGAGAGTTATATTAGTAGTTCTGTAGGGGAGTTATATTAGTAGTTCTGTAGGGGAGTTATATTAGTAGTTCTGTAGGGGAGTTATATTAGTAGTTCTGTAGGGGAGTTATATTAGTATAGTTCTGTAGGGGAGTTATATTAGTATAGTTCTGTAGGAGAGTTATATTAGTATAGTTCTGTAGGGGAGTTATATTAGTAGTTATGTAGGATAGTTATATTAGTATAGTTATGTAGGATAGTTATATTAGTATAATTCTGTAGGGGAGTTATATTAGTATAGTTCTGTAGGGGAGTTATATTAGGATTAAATAAGAAAATGGTGCTTTGGTAGCGTACTCATAGCTCTCCATAAAGTTGGATTTCCTTCCAGGGTACATCTGCTGAACTAGAGTGTTTATTTGTAGTTTGTCTCTAGGGTTTTTGAACAAAACCATGTAATTGGCATTCAAACTAATGGTACGGTTATTTTTACCTTGGTGAAAGACATTCTGCACCAAGTAAAGCACGGACAGGTTTCTATGATGACTATATTGGGTAAAAGCTTGTGCAATTTCAGGATGTTCGCTACCTGCAAATAGCATATCGTCCAAAACCAGCAGATTGTTTTTATGAGGGGGGAGAAGTTCATCATCAGACAGGGATGCGGGTATTCCTTCAACAAACTTGATTTGTATTTTCTTCAACAGCTCATCATACAAAGGTTGATAACATGAATAACACCACACAATATTGTCAGGTTTCTGAGATAATACATGTTCAGAATTCTCGAAAATACTTTTTACAAAACAAGTTTTACCGCTATTGGATGGGCCTGCGATTAAGGCCGAAAATGGTAGTTGCAACCGGGGGTCAAAACCTTCTACAGTAGCCATTATATCTTAAGCTTTAAGACACACGGGGCTTGTAACATAAAGTCAGTAGCCAAAGGGCAATCTCTTGTCATAGACTACCCGGAACCTTTTAGTAAGTGGGGCATTCCTTAAGATGGAAGCCCTTTTTTATCTCTCACAATTTTTTTGTGCGAGCTCAAAATTTCCAAGTCACTATTCCGGTCGTTTATGAATCCCTCGACCAAGCGCGTGATTGATTCCAAGTTTACACGCGGGGCATTTCCATAGTTTTGAGTCACGCCTTTGGCTTTCAACACCACGTGATTGTCTTTAGTCCTAAAAGCATAGCTTTTGGGACCACAGGAGGACCACTCTGTGATATGGTCACCATCTTCGAGTTCACTCGTTAACCTACCCAGATAGTTGCTAAGTGGAGGGGGGTTCCAATCACCCGGTTTGCTTACATAGTCCACAGAGTCTGTGTTGTGGTAAAGAACCCTCCTCTGCAGCTGCGCCATGAGGTTGTATAGTTCAAGTTGATCATAGGCTGTGGTAAATGCTGCAAGAAACACATTTACATTACCCGGGGGTAGAACCCACTTCTTGTTACATCTCCATTGCACCAGGGCAATGTCTTGACTCAAGAATGAAAAATGTGAAATTTTGCATTGGTCCGGAAAATTTTTTTCCAAAAATTATTCGGGGTCTTTAATGATCGACATTGTGAGCATATTGCTTCTCTGGGAAAGCTTGCCCCAAAGCGAGTTTAAGTACAATTTCGACAGATTTCCTTTGGTTTTGTTGACCTCTATTCTGTCAGGGTCAAGAAGTATGCCTTCTCTGTTGTGATAGTCTTGAATCTTGTCTTTGCTCTCTTGGTCTGTGACCGATGCAGGATAGCCTGAAGCCATTTGCTTGCAAGAGGTCTCGATGTACTCTTTAAAAAGAGTGTCTGATTTTCTGGAAAAGTTACACACTTTTTGGCCACACGATACCCAATCTCTAGGGCCTTAGAGAATTAAACTGTGATCCATACCCCTGTCAGGGCTCTTTCTTGATCTGAGTGATCACAAGGCTTTTCCTTTTTGTTGTTTTCACTGCAGACAAAGGGGAAAGAAAAGTTTTCCTTGAGGTAAAGCAACACTGGCAGAAACAAACCCCTAGGAGGGTAGACAGTTGCTTTGATTAGACCAAAATAGTTTTGGGGTAAGTCAAAGTCACGGTGAATAATTTCAGGATGCCCCATAGGATAGCATGAGGAACTCATTACATGAGGTTAAAGGGATGTAAAATCTACATATCCTATTGTCTCGTCGGGTTGCGCTACATACCACAATGTCAAAGCATTGGTGCGGCCTCCATACAAGGCCTGTCGTGGTTCCAGGGGTCCTGGGGTGTCATAGCTGGAAAGGAAGGCTTGAACATGAGGATCAGACTTTTTGAGTTGGGTCCACTCATGCTCCCACATCACATTCACTTTCAACCCGTAAGTAGCCTGTAAAGATTCCAATTTGTCTTGGAACTCTTGGTACATTTCCCCAAAAGTCTTTTGGGTTAGGACACACATGGCCTGGGGCACAAAGCAAGATTTACAACTGTGGAAGAAACACGGTCTCAACACCGTCAATCTGTGTGTATCCATCTACGTGATAAGGTAAAAACGCCTTCTCACCCCTATTCAAAGCATGTTGAATAAAAATGTTTTTATCCTGGGCCAAGTACTCCAACCATTGAATGGACCAACTAGAGTATGACTTGAATTGGAGTCGGTAGTTGTCAGGCGATGGAATAGCTATAGATGCTGGAGGTAAAAAGTGTGTACGATAGGTTCATGCATGCCGATACAATAGTTGTACAACTCCAGGGGTCAATGCCTGCATCTTTGATTACCTCTTCTCTGAATCTGAGGTATCGTTCACGAAGTATAATCACATCGTTGTCACAGTATGACTCCATCTCTTTGTGGAAGTCAAAAAGGTGCTATGACATACTGTCTCATACCATGTCATGAATCTCTCTCGCTCTTTGGGAGACATTTGATCACACCCGTACATTTCGGGGAAGATAGGAGTCATAGGCTCTAGAATTGTGAGCTATAAACCTGAAGGTACTGTACTGGGGTTTTCTGAAGTGTTTTAGAAAGAGTAGTGCACAATTGGGCCCCTCTGCCGAACACTTTGCACACTTGAAAGTCGTGGTAGATACAAAAATTGGCAAATGAACCCCTGATTGCTGATTAGTCTCAAAATCATAGAACACATATTTCTCTGAATGTTCATCTTCAGCCAAGGGCTGAATATAACACTCATGTGGCACTTCTTGAACCACTTCAGCATCTCTGCTTTTCAAAGGCCCTTTACAGATTGGACAATGTTTTCAACATCTGCTCCAACATCATTCTTGCCTCCCTGATGTACAACAACGTTAATGAGCCCCTTTCAAATAACGACAACATTTCATTTTTATTTTCGCAAACATCAATTATTACATATACAGACAATTCAGGATTCGTAGCAGGATACTAGTCCTTGTTTTCTCAGTGATCCCAGCATGCAACACCCTGTATATTTGGTTTACATTTACAGGCTTGTGTCGCTGAATTTTTAAAACACACACACCCATTATATACAGTGCCTTGCGAAAGTATTCGGCCCCCTTGAACTTTGCGACCTTTTGCCACATTTCAGGCTTCAAACATAAAGATATAAAACTGTATTTTTTTGTGAAGAATCAACAACAAGTGGGACACAATCATGAAGTGGACCGACATTTATTGGATATTTCAAACTTTTTTAACAATTCAAAAACTGAAAAATTGGGCGTGCAAAATTATTCAGCCCCTTTACTTTCAGTGCAGCAAACTCTCTCCAGAAGTTCAGTGAGGATCTCTGAATGATGCAATGTTGACCTAAATGACTAATGATGATAAATACAATCCACCTGTGTATAATCAAGTCTCCGTATAAATTCACCTGCACTGTGATAGTCTCAGAGGTCCGTTAAAAGCGCAGAGAGCATCATGAAGAACAAGGAACACACCAGGCAGGTCCGAGATACTGTTGTGAAGAAGTTTAAAGCCGGGTTTGGATACAAAAAGATTTCCCAAGCTTTAAACATCCCAAGGAGCACTGTGCAAGCGATAATATTGAAATGGAAGGAGTATCAGACCACTGCAAATCTACCAAGACCTGGCCGTCCCTCTAAACTTTCAGCTCATACAAGGAGAAGACTGATCAGAGATGCAGCCAAGAGGCCCATGATCACTCTGGATGAACTGCAGAGATCTACAGCTGAGGTGGGAGACTCTGTCCATAGGACAACAATCAGTCGTATATTGCACAAATCTGGCCTTTATGGAAGAGTGGCAAGAAGAAAGCCATTTCTTAAAGATATCCATAAAAAGTGTTGTTTAAAGTTTGCCACAAGCCACCTGAGAAACACACCAAACATGTGGAAGAAGGTGCTCTGGTCAGATGAAACCAAAATTTAACTTTTTGGCAACAATGCAAAACGTTATGTTTGGCATAAAAGCAACACAGCTCATCACCCTGAACACACCATACCCACTGTCAAACATGGTGGTGGCAGCATCATGGTTTGGGCCTGCTTTTCTTCAGCAGGGACAGGGAAGATGGTTAAAATTGATGGGAAGATGGATGGAGCCAAATGCAGGACCATTCTGGAAGAAAACCTGATGGAGTCTGCAAAAGACCTGAGACTGGGACGGAGATTTGTCTTCCAACAAGACAATGATCCAAAACATAAAGCAAAATCTACAATGGAATGGTTAAAAAATAAACATATCCAGGTGTTAGAATGGCCAAGTCAAAGTCCAGACCTGAATCCAATCGAGAATCTGTGGAAAGAACTGAAAACTGCTGTTCACAAATGCTCTCCATCCAACCTCACTGAGCTCGAGCTGTTTTGCAAGGAGGAATTTCAGTCTCTCGATGTGCAAAACTGATAGAGACATACCCCAAGCGACTTACAGCTGTAATCGCAGCAAAAGGTGGCGCTACAAAGTATTAACTTAAGGGGGCTGAAAAATTTTGCACGCCCAATTTTTTCAGTTTTTGATTTGTTAAAAAAGTTTGAAATATCCAATAAATGGCGTTCCACTTCATGATTGTGTCCCACTTGTTGTTGATTCTTCACAAAAAAATACAGTTTTATATCTTTATGTTTGAAGCCTGAAATGTGGCAAAAGGTCGCAAAGTTCAAGGGGGCCAAATACTTTCGCAAGGCACTGTATGTATATAAACAACAAATATGTTTCAAACAAATAAAGTAAAATCTTAGACAAGGTTGTTTCTAGTTCTTCAGAATCATCCACAAGACGGGATACCAGTTGTGTCCATTGTAGACTCTCGCCCGCATGTTGTACATGACTCATGATTTGCTCCATTTTTAGCACACTCTCTGCATTAAACCCGGTATTGTGGGTTGTGTAGAACGATACATTGTTCACTTAATTTTCAATAATTTGTTGCATAACATTTGTAAGTCCTCTCAAAATAAAAAATGCATTTATTCTCTCTAACATCGTATGCTTTACATCTAAATAGAAAAGGTGTATTGTTACTCGGTCTCTTGCAGTTTATTGAGCCAGAAAGTCACCACATCAGCCACCAAAGCTTCCTTGTATTTGTTGTCGTCCACCAGGGTGTGCCGGATTTCTTTGAGTTTCTCGTGGATGTAGATTGCCTCCTTCAATTCAGGTAGGAAAGCCTCAGTTACCCCGTAAACTCTGGGAATAGACGGCACAAGACCCATAGACTCCAGGGCTCTGACCATCAAAGGTACAAACCGGCAGGACCACAGTCTTTTCACCAGCTCCTCAAGATGGTAGAAGAAGTAGTAGCTTGGGGGTATAAACACGGATGTCGTCGTTGGCTGGGGTGATTGATCTCACAACCGATGCATTTTTCTCGTATTTACTCTCCAATTTACATGTCTAAAAGGTTACAGAGGCCTTGATGGTGTCCACAGAAATAGTACTGACCTCCCCATCAAACACATCCTCAGGTGGTGTGGATGTAGGGGGTGTCGGGGGTCTTGCCTGGGGGGAGTAGAATGGAGGGCTGTGAGGCATACAGTCCTTAGGGTCTGGTACCCATGGCGTATCGGAGTCCTGGTATGGTATAGGAATATCCATGGTATATGCTGAAATGAAGCAGTAAAATCAGATTTAAAAAACAGGTAAAAATACACCTTATGGAACAGCGGGGACTGTGAAGAGACACACACAAAGGTACAGACACACGCACACATGGTAATATTGTTGTATGGTGGTATTATACGATTTGTACTGCAGATATGTAGTGGTGTAATAATGTTATATGATGGTCTGTTTTATCTTTAGTTTTATATGTAATGTAGGGTTAGGGTTAGTGCTTTAATAGTTTTGGACCAGGAAGAGTATCTGCTGCCTTGGCAGGAACTAATGGGGATCCATAATAAACCCCAGGAAGACTAGCTGCTACCTTGGCAGAACTAATGGGGATCCATAATAAACCCCAGGAAGAGTAGCTTCTGCCTTGGCAGGAACTAAAGGGGGCTCCATAATAAACCCCAGGAAGAGTAGCTGCTGCCTTGGCAGGAACTAATGGGGATCCATAATAAACCCCAGGAAGAGTAGCTGCTGCCTTGTCAGAACTAATGGGGATCCATAATAAACCCCAGGAAGAGTAGCTGCTGCCTTGTCAGAACTAATGGGGATCCATAATAAACCCCAGGAAGAGTAGCTGCTGCCTTGGCAGGAACTAATGGGGATCCATAATAAACCCCAGGAAGAGTAGCTGCTGCCTTGGCAGGAACTAATGGGGATCCATAATAAACCCCAGGAAGAGTAGCTGCTGCCTTGGCAGGAACTAAAGGGGGATCCATAATAAACCCCAGGAAGAGTAGCTGCTGCCTTGTCAGAACTAATGGGGATCCATAATAAACCCCAGGAAGAGTAGCTGCTGCCTTGTCAGAACTAATGGGGATCCATAATAAACCCCAGGAAGAGTAGCTGATGCCTTGGCAGAACTAATGGGGATCCATAATAAACCCCAGGAAGAGTAGCTGCTGCCTTGGCAGAACTAATCAGGATTCATAATAAACCCCAGGAAGAGTAGCTGCTGCCTTGACAGAACTAATGGGGATCCATAATAAACCCCAGGAAGAGTAGCTGCTGCCTTGTCAGAACTAATGGGGATCCATAATAAACCCCAGGAAGAGTAGCTGCTGCCTTGGCAGAACTAATCGGGATTCATAATAAACCCCAGGAAGAGTAGCTGCTGCCTTGGCATAACTAATGGGGATCCATAATAAACCCCAGGAAGAGTAGCTGCTGCCTTGGCATAACTAATGGGGATCCATAATAAACCCCAGGAAGAGTAGTTGCTGCCTTGGCATAACTAATGGGGATCCATAATAAACCCCAGGAAGAGTAGCTGCTGCCTTGTCAGGAACTAATGGGGATCCATAATAAACCCCAGGAAGAGTGGCTGCTGCCTTGGCAGAACTAATCGGGATCCATAATAAACCCCAGGAAGAGTAGCTGCTGCCTTGTCAGAACTAATGGGGATCCATAATAAACCCCAGGAAGAGTAGCTGCTGCCTTGGCAGAACTAATGGGGATTCATAATAAATACAAATACAGGCCCTAGTTGTGTCGCACCTTGACTACTGTTTGGTCGTGTGGTCAGGTGCCTCAAAGAGGGACTTAAGAAAATTGCAATTGGCTCAGAACAGGGCAGTACGGTTGACTCTTGGATGTACACAGAGAGCTAACATTGATCTTAATCTCTCCTGGCTGAAAGTGGAGGAGAGATTGACTTCATCACTACTTGTATTTATGAGAGGTATTGACATGTTGAATGCACCGAGCTATCTATTTGAACTACTGGCACACAGATCGGACACCCATGCATACCCTACAAGACATGCCACCAGAGGTCTCATCACAGTCTCCAAGTCCAGAACAGACTATGGGAGGCACACAGTACTACATATATATGTTTTGTTTATTTAACCTTTATTTAACTTGGCAAG
This sequence comes from Oncorhynchus mykiss, assembly GCF_057628025.1. NCBI lineage: Eukaryota > Metazoa > Chordata > Actinopteri > Salmoniformes > Salmonidae > Oncorhynchus > Oncorhynchus mykiss. The sequence continues at coordinate 43,302,281 of NC_143035.1, forward strand.
TCAGTTAAGAACTAATTCTTATTTACAATGACGGCCTACCCCTGCCAAACCCTCCTCTAACCCAGACGACGCTGAGCCAATTGCGTGCCGCCCTGTAGGACTCCCGATCATGGCCGGTTGAGATACAGCCCGGGATCGAACCCAGGTCTGTATTGACGGCCTTAGACCGCTGCGCCACTTGGCCCACAACATAGAGCCATGACTACATGGAACTCTATTCCACATCAAGTAACTTATGCAGCAGTAAAATCAGATTTAAAAAACAGGTAAAAATACACCTGGAATTCCTATGGGTGTTATTGTCCACTGTGCTCATCTCTTTGTCCTGTGCAGCTATTTACAAACATCAGTTCAACAATGATATCATAACCCGCCAAAAGTAATCACACAAATGCACTTTCCCCGACCAATCATTTTCTATTCTGTAAGCATGTTTTACATTCAGCAATTAGTAAGACTGCTTCTTCCCCGAATAGACTACTACGGCTAGTATTAACGTTTGAAAAAAGCTATGTCAAATAGCTTTTGTAGCCTATGGCTTTCCTGGGATTTCATGAGAAGAGGAATGAATGCCTATTGTGGAGAGGTATTTGTGTAGCCTACAGCCTGTTGCGCACAAGGACTGGAGAGTTATGTGAGGGGTGAAATCTATAGGAGAGTGCTATAGGAGAGTTCTGTAGGAGAGTTCTGAGGTGGGAGAGTTCTATAGGATAGTTATGTGGTAGGAGAGTTCTATAGGAGAGTTATGTGGTAGGAGTTCTATAGGGGAGTTATGTGGTGGGATAATTCTATAGGAGAGTTATGTGGTGGGAGAGTTCTATAGGAGAGTTATGTGGTAGGAGTTCTATAGGGGAGTTATGTGGTAGGAGAGTTCTACAGGGGAGTTATGTGGAGGGAGAGTTCTATAGGAGAGTTATATGGAGGGAGAATTCTATAGGAGAGTTATGTGGTGGGAGAGTTCTATAGGAGAGTTATGTGGTAGGAGAGTTCTATAGGAGAGTTATGTGGTAGGAGTTCTATAGGGGAGTTATGTGGTGGGAGAATTCTATAGGAGAGTTATGTGGTGGGAGAGTTCAATAGGAGAGTTATGTGGTAGGAGTTCTATAGGGTAGTTATGTGGTAGGAGAGTTCTATAGGGGAGTTATGTGGAGGGAGAGTTCTATAGGAGAGTTATCCTCCACATAACTATCCTATAGAACTCTCCCACCACATAACTCCCCTATAGAACTCTCCTACCACATAACTCTCCTATAGAACCCCCTTTCCCCCTTTCCTCTCCCCCTGTGTACTTCTCTTCTTTCCTCTCCCCCTCTGCACTTCTCTTCTGTCCTCTCCCCCTCTGCACTTCTCTTCTTTCCTCTCCCCCTCTGCACTTCTCTTCTTTCCCCTCCCCCTCTGCTATTCTCTTTTCCTCTCCCCCTCTGCTATTCTCTTTTCCTCTCCCCCTCTGCACTTCTCTTCTGTCCTCTTCCCCTCTGCACTTCTCTTCTTTCCTCTCCCCCTCTGCTATTCTCTTTTCCTCTCCCCCTCTGCTATTCTCTTCTGTCCTCTCCCCCTCTGCACTTCTCTTCTTTCCTCTCCCCCTCTGCACTTCTCTTCTTTCCTCTCCCCCTCTGCACTTCTCTTCTGTCCTCTCCCCCTCTGCACTTCTCTTCTTTCCTCTCCCCCTCTGCTATTCTCTTTTCCTCTCCCCCTCTGCTATTCTCTTTTCCTCTCCCCCTCTGCACTTCTCTTCTTTCCTCTCCCCCTCTGCACTTCTCTTCTTTCCTCTCCCCCTCTGTACTTCTCTTCTTTCCTCTCCCCCTCTGCTATTCTCTTTTCCTCTCCCCCTCTGCACTTCTCTTTTCCTCTCCCCCTCTGCACTTCTCTTCTGTCCCCTCCCCCTCTGCTATTCTCTTTTCCTCTCCCCCTCTGCACTTCTCTTCTTTCCCCTCCCCCTCTGCTATTCTCTTTTCCTCTCCCCCTCTGCTATTCTCTTTTCCTCTCCCCCTCTGCACTTCTTTTCTTTCCTCTCCCCCTCTGCACTTCTCTTCTTTCCTCTCCCCCTCTGCACTTCTCTTCTTTCCTCTCCCCCTCTGCTATTCTCTTTTCCCCTCCCCCTCTGTACTTCTCTTCTTTCCTCTCCCCCTCTGCACTTCTCTTCTTTCCTCTCCCCCTCTGCACTTCTCTTCTTTCCTCTCCCCCTCTGCTATTCTCTTTTCCTCTCCCCCTCTGCACTTCTCTTCTGTCCTCTCCCCCTCTGCACTTCTCTTCTTTCCTCTCCCCCTCTGCACTTCTCTTCTTTCCCCTCCCCCTCTGCTATTCTCCTTTCCTCTCCCCCTCTGCTATTCTCTTTTCCTCTCCCCCTCTGCACTTCTCTTCTTTCCTCTCCCCCTCTGCTATTCTCTTCTTTCCTCTCCCCCTCTGCACTTCTCTTCTTTCCTCTCCCCCTCTGCACTTCTCTTCTTTCCCCTCCCCCTCTGCACTTCTCTTCTTTCCTCTCCCCCTCTGCACTTCTCTTCTTTCCTCTCCCCCTCTGTACTTCTCTTCTTTCCTCTCCCCCTCTGCACTTCTCTTCTTTCCTCTCCCCCTCTGCTATTCTCTTCTTTCCTCTCCCCCTCTGCACTTCTCTTCTTTCCTCTCCCCCTCTGCACTTCTCTTCTTTCCTCTCCCCCTCTGCTATTCTCTTTTCCTCTCCCCCTCTGTACTTCTCTTCTTTCCTCTCCCCCTCTGCACTTCTCTTCTTTCCTCTCCCCCTCTGTACTTCTCTTCTTTCCTCTCCCCCTCTGCACTTCTCTTCTTTCCTCTCCCCCTCTGCTATTCTCTTCTTTCCTCTCCCCCTCTGCACTTCTCTTCTTTCCTCTCCCCCTCTGTACTTCTCTTCTTTCCTCTCCCCCTCTGCACTTCTCTTCTTTCCTCTCCCCCTCTGCACTTCTCTTCTTTCCTCTCCCCCTCTGCACTTCTCTTCTTTCCTCTCCCCCTCTGCTATTCTCGTTTCCTCTCCCCCTCTGCACTTCTCTTCTTTCCCCTCCCCCTCTGCTATTCTCCTTTCCTCTCCCCCTCTGCTATTCTCTTTTCCTCTCCCCCTCTGCACTTCTCTTCTGTCCTCTCCCCCTCTGTACTTCTCTTCTTTCCTCTCCCCCTCTGCACTTCTCTTCTTTCCTCTCCCCCTCTGCACTTCTCTTCTTTCCCCTCCCCCTCTGCTATTCTCCTTTCCTCTCCCCCTCTGCTATTCTCTTTTCCTCTCCCCCTCTGCACTTCTCTTCTTTCCTCTCCCCCTCTGCACTTCTCTTCTTTCCTCTCCCCCTCTGCTATTCTCCTTTCCTCTCCCCCTCTGCTATTCTCTTTTCCTCTCCCCCTCTGCACTTCTCTTCTTTCCTCTCCCCCTCTGCACTTCTCTTCTTTCCTCTCCCCCTCTGCACTTCTCTTCTTTCCTCTCCCCCTCTGCACTTCTCTTCTGTCCTCTCCCCCTCTGCACTTCTCTTCTTTCCCCTCCCCCTCTGCTATTCTCTTTTCCTCTCCCCCTCTGCTATTCTCTTTTCCTCTCCCCGTCTGCACTTCTCTTCTTTCCTCTCCCCCTCTGCACTTCTCTTCTTTCCTCTCCCCCTCTGCTATTCTCTTCTTTCCTCTCCCCCTCTGCTATTCTCTTCTTTCCTCTCCCCCTCTGCTATTCTCTTTTCCTCTCCCCCTCTGCACTTCTCTTCTTTCCTCTCCCCCTCTGCACTTCTCTTCTTTCCTCTCCCCCTCTGCACTTCTCTTCTGTCCTCTCCCCCTCTGCTATTCTCTTTTCCTCTCCCCCTCTGCACTTCTCTTCTGTCCTCTCCCCCTCTGCACTTCTCTTCTGTCCTCTCCCCCTCTGCTATTCTCTTTTCCTCTCCCCCTCTGCACTTCTCTTCTGTCCTCTCCCCCTCTGCACTTCTCTTCTTTCCTCTCCCCCTCTGCACTTCTCTTCTGTCCTCTCCCCCTCTGCTATTCTCTTTTCCTCTCCCCCTCTGCACTTCTCTTCTGTCCTCTCCCCCTCTGCACTTCTCTTCTGTCCTCTCCCCCTCTGCTATTCTCTTTTCCTCTCCCCGTCTGCACTTCTCTTCTTTCCTCTCCCCCTCTGCACTTCTCTTCTTTCCTCTCCCCCTCTGCTATTCTCTTCTTTCCTCTCCCCCTCTGCTATTCTCTTCTTTCCTCTCCCCCTCTGCTATTCTCTTTTCCTCTCCCCCTCTGCACTTCTCTTCTTTCCTCTCCCCCTCTGCACTTCTCTTCTTTCCTCTCCCCCTCTGCACTTCTCTTCTGTCCTCTCCCCCTCTGCTATTCTCTTTTCCTCTCCCCCTCTGCACTTCTCTTCTGTCCTCTCCCCCTCTGCACTTCTCTTCTGTCCTCTCCCCCTCTGCTATTCTCTTTTCCTCTCCCCCTCTGCACTTCTCTTCTGTCCTCTCCCCCTCTGCACTTCTCTTCTTTCCTCTCCCCCTCTGCACTTCTCTTCTGTCCTCTCCCCCTCTGCTATTCTCTTTTCCTCTCCCCCTCTGCACTTCTCTTCTGTCCTCTCCCCCTCTGCACTTCTCTTCTGTCCTCTCCCCCTCTGCACTTCTCTTCTTTCCTCTCCCCCTCTGCACTTCTCTTCTGTCCTCTCCCCCTCTGCTATTCTCTTTTCCTCTCCCCCTCTGCACTTCTCTTCTGTCCTCTCCCCCTCTGCTATTCTCTTTTCCTATCCCCCTCTGCACTTCTCTTCTTTCCCCTCCCCCTCTGCTATTCTCTTTTCCTCTCCCCCTCTGTACTTCTCTTCTTTCCTCTCCCCCTCTGCACTTCTCTTCTTTCCTCTCCCCCTCTGCTATTCTCTTTTCCTCTCCCCCTCTGCACTTCTCTTCTGTCCTCTCCCCCTCTGTACTTCTCTTCTGTCCTCTCCCCCTCTGCACTTCTCTTCTTTCCTCTCCCCCTCTGTACTTCTCTTCTTTCCTCTCCCCCTCTGCTATTCTCTTTTCCTCTCCCCCTCTGTACTTCTCTTCTTTCCTCTCCCCCTCTGTACTTCTCTTCTTTCCTCTCCCCCTCTGTACTTCTCACCTTTCCTCTCCCCCTCTGTACTTCTCTTCTTTCCTCTCCCCCTCTGCTATTCTCTTTTCCTCTCCCCCTCTGCACTTCTCTTCTTTCCCCTCCCCCTCTGCACTTCTCTTCTTTCCTCTCCCCCTCTGCTATTCTCTTTTCCTCTCCCCCTCTGCTATTCTCTTTTCCCCTCCCCCTCTGCACTTCTCTTCTTTCTTCTCCCCCTCTGCTATTCTCTTCTTTCCCCTCCCCCTCTGCTATTCTCTTCTTTCCTCTCCCCCTCTGCTATTCTCTTTTCCTCTCCCCCTCTGCACTTCTCTTCTTTCCTCTCCCCCTCTGCACTTCTCTTCTGTCCTCTCCCCCTCTGCACTTCTCTTCTTTCCTCTCCCCCTCTGCACTTCTCTTCTGTCCTCTCCCCCTCTGCACTTCTCTTCTTTCCTCTCCCCCTCTGCTATTCTCTTTTCCTCTCCCCCTCTGTACTTCTCTTCTTTCCTCTCCCCCTCTGCACTTCTCTTCTGTCCTCTCCCCCTCTGCACTTCTCTTCCCCTCTCCCCCTCTGCACTTCTCTTCTGTCCTCTTCCCCTCTGCTCTGCGCTCCCTGCTTTGTTTGCCTATTATGGGGGAAATCCTTAACTGAATTGCGTCAGAGCTACGTCAATGGCCTCTCAGTGCATTGATGCTGAGGATAGAGACGCCCATATTAATCTATGGGAGAAGAACGTAAAATCGGTTGCCATATGGTCCTGTCAAACCAACTGTCCCGACCCCGGTGTCTGATCTTCCCCGGGCAGTAGGCGCCGGTGACCCAGATCTGTCTCGTGCCCGACCGTGAAGGCAGAATCTCCGGTGGGCTATCAGCGGGCGGGATTCGGCTTGGAGCAGCGGTCTATCTCCGACTACGATGCCGTTCTCTCAGCCGCACGAACCCTGGGACAAAATGGAGGTGACCAGCGTTAGTAGTGAGGTTAGTTCACTATTATAGCTTCTGCATGGAATGGAAGGCTGTTTATATCCCAGCAAAATGTATGAAACTGGGACTGAGACTATATAACGGTGAGACAACATGCATGCTAAAGGAGCAGCTAGGCTAATACTAGTGGTGCTGATAAACTAGCTGGCTAGCTATCTGCCTGTTCCAGATTATTTATGCGAACTGTGTTTATTTTGAGGCAGCAACTGTTGTCCTTGATGAAATGTATCGGGTTCATATTGGGTTGTTTACCAAGCTGTTGAAACGGGCTGTTTTCACCAGTTCCTTTCGGTGCTGGAGTGGATGTTAGCTGTTGTTTTGTCCGTTAATTTATCAGGCTAGTAACGTTAACGCCTCAATTACCGGCGGCTGTCACTGCGTTAGCTATAAAGTCAGTCTGTAACTACATCATTTATATTGTTAGGTAAACCATCCGCGTGTTTCGACGTGCTGGGGACTGTTTCCCAGACATGAAACTGTAATGCGCTAATGTTGACGTTGTAGCTGCCAGCAGTCCCCGGTCCCACCGCGCCGTTCAGACACGGCTGGTGGGCCGGTCATCATGGCTGCAAGGGTCCAGATTTGATCAAATTCACGTCAGATTGGACTTGTTATGAGAAGGAGGTGAGGGGTAGAGTTAGCTGAAATGCAACAAAAATCTTTTACTTTTAACTGTATTTTTCTATATATATATATATATATACTGCTCAAAAAAATAAAGGGAACACTTAAACAACACAATCTCCAAGTCAATCACACTTCTGTGAAATCAAACTGTCCACTTAGGAAGCAACACTGATTGACAATATATTTCACATGCTGTTGTGCAAATGGAATAGACAACAGGTGGAAATTATAGGCAATTAGCAAGACATTCCCCAATAAAGGAGTGGTTCTGCAGGTGGTGACCACAGACCACTTCCCAGTTTCTATGCTTCCTGGCTGATGTTTTGGTCACTTTTGAATGCTGGCGGTGCTTTCACTCTAGTGGTAGCATGAGACGGAGTCTACAACCCACACAAGTGGCTCAGGTAGTGCAGCTCATCCAGGATGGCACATCCATGCGAGCTGTGGCAAGAAGGTTTGCTGTGTCTGTCAGCGTAGTGTCCAGAGCATGGAGGCGCTACCAGGAGACAGGCCAGTACATCAGGAGACGTGGAGGAGGCCGTAGAAGGGCAACAACCCAGCAGCAGGACCGCTACCTCTGCCTTTGTGCAAGGAGGAGCACTGCCAGAGCCCTGCAAAATGACCTCCAGCAGGCCACAAATGTGCATGTGTCTGCACAAACGGTCAGAAACAGACTCCATGAGGGTGGTATGAGGGCCCGACGTCCACAGGTGGGGGTTGTGCTTACAGCCCAACACCATGCAGGACGTTTGGCATTTGCCAGAGAACACCAAGATTGGCAAATTCGCCACTGGCGCCCTGTGCTCTTCACAGATGAAAGCAGGTTCACACTGAGCACATGTGACAGACGTGACAGAGTCTGGAGATGCCGTGGAGAACGTTCTGCTGCCTGCAACATCCTCCTGCTTGACCGGTTTGGCGGTGAGTCAGTCATGGTGTGGGGTGGCATTTCTTTGGGGGGCCGCACAGCCCTCCATGTGCTCGCCAGAGGTAGCCAGACTGCCATTAGGTACCGAGATGAGATCCTCAGACCCCTTGTGAGACCATATGCTGGTGCGGTTGGCCCTGGGTTCCTCCTAATGCAAGACAATGCTAGACCTCATGTGGCTGGAGTGTGTCAGCAGTTCCTGCAAGAGGAAGGCATTGATGCTATGGACTGGCCCGCCCGTTCCCCAGACCTGAATCCAATTGAGCACATCTGGGACATCATGTCTCGCTCCATCCACCAATGCCACATTGCACCACAGACTGTCCAGGAGTTGGCGGATGCTTTAGTCAAGGTCTGGGAGGAGATCCCTCAGGAGACCATCCTCCACCTCATCAGGAGCATGCCCAGGGAGGTAGGGAGGACATACAGGCACGTGGAGGCCACACACACTACTGAGCCTCATTTTGACTTGTTTTAAGGACATTACATCAAAGTTGGATCAGCCTGTAGTGTGGTTTTCCACTTTAATTTTGAGTGTGACTCCAAATCCAGACCTCCATGGGTTGATAAATTTGATATCCATTGATCATTTTTGTGTGATTTTGTTGTCAGCACATTCAACTATGTAAAGAAAAAAGTATTTAATAATAATATTTCATTCATTCAGATCTAGGATGTGTTATTTTAGTGTTCCCTTTATTTATTTTTTTGTGTGTGTGTATATGTATATATATATATATACATACATACATACATACATACATACACACACACACACACACACACACACACACACACACACACACACACACACACACACACACACACACAGTGGGGCAAAAAAGTATTTAGTCAGCCACCAATTGTGCAAGTTCTCCCACTTAAAAAGATGAGGCCTGTAATTTTCATCATAGGTACACTTCAACTATGACAGACAAAATGAGATAAAAAAATCCAGAAAATCACATTGTAGGATTTTTTTATGAATTTATTTGCAAATTATGGTGAAAAATAAGTATTTGGTCAATAAACTTTTGTTATCTCAATACTTTGTTTATATACCCTTTGTTAGCAAACGTTTTCTGTAAGTCTTCACAAGGTTTTCACACACTGTTGCTGGTATTTTGGCCCATTCCTCCATGCAGATCTCCTCTAGAGCAGTGATGTTTTGGGGCTGTTGCTGGGCAACACGGACTTTCAACTCCCTCCCAAATTTTTCTATGGGGTTGAGATCTGGAGACTGGCTAGGCCACTCCAGGACCTTGAAATGCTTCTTACGAAGCCACTCCTTTGTTGCCCGGTCGGTGTGTTTGGGATCATTGTCACGCTGAAAGACCCAGCCACGTTTCATCTTCAAAGCCCTTGCTGATGGAAGGTTTTCACTGAAAATCTCACGATACATGGCCCCATTCATTCTTTCCTGTTCACGGATCAGTCGTCCCTTGCAGAAAAACAGCCCCAAAGCATGATGTTTCCACCCCCATGCTTCACAGTAGGTATGGTGTTCTTTGGATGCAACTCAGCATTATTTGTCCTCCAAACATGACGAGTTGAGTTTTTACCAAAAAGTTATATTTTGGTTTCATCTGACCATATGACATTCTCCCAATCTTCTTCTGGATCATCCAAATGTTCTCTAGCAAACTTCAGATGGGCCTGGACATGTACTGGCTTAATAAGCAGGGGGACACGTCTGGCACTGCAGGATTTGAGTCCCTGGCGGCGTAGTGTGTTACTGATGGTAGGCTTTGTTACTTTGGTCCCAGCTCTCTGCAGGTCATTCACTGTGTGGTTCTGGGATTCTGGGATTTTTGCTCACCGTTCTTGTAATCATTTTGACCCCACGGGGTGAGATCTTGCGTGGAGCCCCAGATCGAGGGAGATTATCAGTGGTCTTGTATGTCTGGTGGAGGATAGTAGAGGCTGATGTTCCTGGTGGAGGATAGTAGAGGCTGATGTTCCTGGTGGAGGATAGTAGAGGCTGATGTTCCTGGTGGAGGATAGTAGAGGCTGGTGTTCCTGGTGGAGGATAGTAGAGGCTGGTGTTCCTGGTGGAGGATAGTAGAGCTGTTGTTCCTGGTGGACGATAGTAGAGGCTGGTGTTCCTGGTGGACGATAGTAGAGGCTTGTGTTCCTGGTAGAGGATAGTAGAAGCTGGTGTATTTGGTAGAGGCTGGTGTTCCTGGTGGAGGATAGTAGAAGCTGGTGTATTTGGTAGAGGCTGGTGTTCCTGGTGGAAGATAGTAGAGGCTGGTGTTCCTGGTGGAAGATAGTAGAGGCTGGTGTTCCTGGTGGAGGATAGTAGAGGCTGGTGTTCCTGGTGGAGGATAGTAGAGCTGGTGTTCCTGGTGGATGATAGTAGAGGCTGGTGTTCCTGGTGGAGGATAGTAGAGGCTGGTGTTCCAGAGGTTGGTGTTCCTGGTGGAAGATGCTGGTGTATCTTGAAGAGGCTGGTGTTCCTGGTGGAGGATAGTAGAGGCTGGTGTATCTGGTGGAGGATAGTAGAGGCTGGTGTATCTGGTGGAGGATAGTAGAGGCTGGTGTTCCTGGTGGAGGATAGTAGAGGCTGGTGTTCCTGGTGGAGGATAGTAGAGGCTGGTGTATCTGGAAGAGGCTGGTGTATCTGGAAGAAACTGGTAGTAGAGGCTGGTGTATCTGGTGGAGGATAGTAGAGGCTGGTGTTCCTGGTGGAGGATATAAGAGACTGGTGTTCCTGGTGGAGGATAGTAGAGACTGGTGTATCTGGAAGAGACTGGTGTTTCTGAAAAGACTGGTGTATCTGGAAGAGACTGGTGTATCTGGAAGAGACTGGTGTTCCTGGTGGAGGATAGTAGAGGCTGGTGTATCTGGAAGAGACTGGTGTTTCTGAAAAGACTGGTGTATCTGGAAGAGACTGGTGTATCTGGAAGAGACTGGTGTTCCTGGTGGAGGATAGTAGAGGCTGTTGTACCTGGTGGAGGATAGTAGAGGCTGGTGGAAGATAGTAGAGGCTGGTGTACCTGGTAGAGGATAGTAGAGGCTAGTGTTCCTGATGGAGGATAGTAGAAGCTGGTGTATTTGGTAGAGGCTGGTGTATCTGGTAGAGGCTGGTGTTCCTGGTGGAGGATAGTAGAGGCTGGTGTTCCTGGTGGAGGATAGTAGAGCTGGTGTTCCTGGTGGACGATAGTAGAGGCTGGTGTTCCTGGTTGAGGATAGTAGAGGCTGGTGTATCTGGAAGAAACTGGTGTTCCTGGTGGAGGATAGTAGGGGCTGGTGTTCCTGGTGGAGGATAGTAGAGGCTGGTGTATCTGGTGGAGGATAGTAGAGGCTGGTGTTCCTGGTTGAGGATAGTAGAGGCTGGTGTATCTGGAAGAGGCTGGTGTTCCTGGTGGAGGATAGTAGAGGCTGGTGTTCCTGGTGGAGGATAGCAGAGGCTGGTGTATCTGGTGGAGGATAGTAGAGGCTGGTGTTCCTGGTTGAGGATAGTAGAGGCTGGTGTATCTGGAAGAAACTGGTGTTCCTGGTGGAGGATAGTAGGGGCTGGTGTTCCTGGTGGAGGATAGTAGAGGCTGGTGTTCCTGGTGGAGGATAGTAGAGGCTAGTGTTTCTGGTTGAGGATAGTAGAGGCTGGTGTATCTGGAAGAAACTGGTGTTCCTGGTGGAGAATAGTAGAGGCTGGTGTTCCTGGTGGAGGATAGTAGAGTCTGGTGTTCCTGGTAGAGGCAGGTGTTCCTGGTAGAGAATGGTGTTCCTGCTGTAGGATAGTAGAGGCTAATGTTCCTGGTGGAGGATAGTAGAGGCTGGTGTATCTGGAAGAGGCTGGTGTTCCTGGTGGAGGATAGTAGAGGCTGGTGTTCCTGGTGGAGGATAGTAGAGGCTTGTGTATCTGGAAGAAACTGGTGTTCCTGGTGGAGGATAGTAGAGGCTGGTGTATCTGGAAGAGGTTGGTGTTCCTGGTGGGGGATAGTAGAGGCTGTTGTTCCTGGTGGAAGATAGTAGAGGCTGGTGTTCCTGAGGCTGGTGTTCCTGGTGGAAGATGCTGGTGTATCTTGAAGAGGCTGGTGTTCCTGGTGGAGGATAGTAGAGGCTGTTGTATCTGGTAGAGGCTGGTGTTCCTGGTGGAGGATAGTAGAGCCTAGTGTTCCTGGTGGAGGATAGTAGACGCTGGTGTATCTGGTGGAGGATATTAGAGGCTGGTGTATCTGGTAGAGGCTGGTGTATCTGGTAGAGGCTGGTGTATCTGGTAGAGGCTGGTGTATCTGGTAGAGGCTGGTGTATCTGGTAGAGGCTGGTGTATCTGCTAGAGGATAGTAGAGATTGGTGTATCTGGTAGAGGCTGGTGTATCTGGTGGAGGATAGTAGAGGCTGGTGTATCTGGTAGAGGCTGGTGTATCTGGTAGAGGCTGGTGTATCTGGTAGAGGCTGGTGTATCTGGTAGAGGCTGGTGTATCTGGAAGAGGCTGGTGTATCTGGAAGAGGCTGGTGTATCTGGAAGAGGCTGGTGTATCTGGAAGAGGCTGGTGTATCTGGAAGAGGCTGGTGTATCTGGAAGAGGCTGGTGTATCTGGAAGAGGCTGGTGTGTCTGGAAGAGGCTGGTGTATCTGGAAGAGGCTGGTGTATCTGGAAGAAACTGGTAGTATAGGCTGTTGTATCTGGAAGAGGCTGGTGTTCCTGGTGGAGGATAGAAGAGGCTGGTGTTCCTGGTGGAGGATAGTAGTTGCTGGTGTTCCTGGTAGAGGCTGGTGTATCTGGAAGAGGCTGGTGTATCTGGAAGAGGCTGGTGTGTCTGGAAGAGGCTGGTGTGTCTGGAAGAGGCTGGTGTATCTGGAAGAGGCTGGTGTATCTGGAAGAGGCTGGTGTATCTGGAAGAGGCTGGTGTATCTGGAAGAGGCTGGTGTATCTGGAAGAGGCTGGTGTATCTGGAAGAAACTGGTAGTATAGGCTGTTGTATCTGGAAGAGGCTGGTGTTCCTGGTGGAGGATAGAAGAGGCTGGTGTTCCTGGTGGAGGATAGTAGAGACTGGTGTATCTGGAAGAGACTGGTGTATCTGGAAGAGACTGGTGTATCTGGAAGAGACTGGTGTTCCTGGTGGAGGATAGTAGAGGCTGGTGTACCTGGTGGAGGATAGTAGAAGCTGGTGTATTTGGTAGAGGCTGGTTTATCTGGTAGAGGCTGGTGTTCCTGGTGGAGGATAGTAGAGGTTGGTGTTCCTGGTGGAAGATGCTGGTGTATCTGGAAGAGGCTGGTGTTCCTGGTTGAGGATAGTAGAGGGTGGTTGAAGATAGTAGAGGCTGGTGTACCTGGAAGAGGCTGGTGTTCCTGGTAGAGGATAGTAGAGGCTAGTGTTCCTGGTGGAGGATAGTAGAAGCTGGTGTATTTGGTAGAGGCTGGTGTTCCTGGTTGAGGATAGTAGAGCCTGGTGTATCTGGAAGAAACTGGTGTTCCTGGTGGAGGATAGTAGAGGCTGGTGTATCTGGAAGAAACTGGTGTTCCTGGTGGAGGATAGTAGAGGCTGGTGTATCTGGAAGAGGCTGGTGTTCCTGGTGGAGGATAGTAGAGACTGGTGTTCCTGGTGGAGGATAGTAGAGGCTGGTGTATCTGGAAGAGGCTGGTGTTCCTGGTGAAGGATAGTAGGGGCTGGTTTTCCTGGTGGAGGATAGTAGATGCTGGTTTATCTGGTAGAGGCTGGTGTTCCTGGTGGAGGATAGTAGAGCCTGGTGTTCCTGGTGGAGGATAGTAGAGGCTGGTGTATCTGGTGGAGGATATTAGAGGCTGGTGTATCTGGTAGAGGCTGGTGTATCTGGTAGAGGCTGGTGTATCTGGTAGAGGCTGGTGTATCTGGTAGAGGCTGGTGTATCTGCTAGAGGCTGGTGTATCTGCTAGAGGATAGTAGAGGTTGGTGTATCTGGTGTATCTGGTGGAGGATAGTAGAGGCTGGTTTATCTGGTAGAGACTGGTGTTCCTGGTGGAGGATAGTAGAGGCTGGTGTATCTGGTGGAGGATAGTAGAGGCTGGTTTATCTGGTAGAGGCTGGTGTTCCTGGTGGACGATAGTAGAGCCTGGTGTTCCTGGTGGAGGATAGTAGAGGCTGGTGTATCTGGTGGAGGATATTAGAGGCTGGTGTATCTGGTAGAGGCTGGTGTTCCTGGTGGAGGATAGTAGTGGCTGGTGTATCTGGAAGAGGCTGATGTATCTGGAAGAGGCTGATGTATCTGGAAGAAGCTGGTGTATTAGGTAGAGGCTGGTTTATCTGGTAGAGGCTGGTGTTCCTGGTGGAGGATAGTAGAGGTTGGTGTTCCTGGTGGAAGATGCTGGTGTATCTGGAAGAGGCTGGTGTTCCTGGTTGAGGATAGTAGAGGGTGGTTGAAGATAGTAGAGGCTGGTGTACCTGGAAGAGGCTGGTGTTCCTGGTAGAGGATAGTAGAGGCTAGTGTTCCTGGTGGAGGATAGTAGAAGCTGGTGTATTTGGTAGAGGCTGGTGTATCTGGTAGAGGCTGGTGTTCCTGGTTGAGGATAGTAGAGGCTGGTGTATCTGGAAGAAACTGGTGTTCCTGGTGGAGGATAGTAGAGGCTGGTGTTCCTGGTGGAGGATAGTAGAGGCTGGTGTTCCTGGTGGAGGATAGTAGAGGCTGGTGTATCTGGAAGAAACTGGTGTTCCTGGTGGAGGATAGTAGAGGCTGGTGTTCCTGGTGTAGGATAGTAGAGGCTGGTGTTCCCGGTGGAGGATAGTAGAGGCTGGTGTTCCTGGTAGAAGCTGGTGTTCCTGGTGGAGGATAGTAGAGGCTGATGTTCCTGGTGGAGGATAGTATAGGCTGGTGTATCTGGAAGAGGCTGGTGTTCCTGGAGGAGGATAGTAGAGACTGGTGTTCCTGGTGGAGGATAGTAGAGGCTGGTGTATCTGGAAGAGGCTGGTGTTCCTGGTGAAGGATAGTAGGGGCTGGTTTTCCTGTTGGAGGATAGTAGATGCTGGTTTATCTGGTAGAGGCTGGTGTTCCTGGTGGAGGATAGTAGAGCCTGGTGTTCCTGGTGGAGGATAGTAGAGGCTGGTGTATCTGGTGGAGGATATTAGAGGCTGGTGTATCTGCTAGAGGCTGGTGTATCTGCTAGAGGCTGGTGTATCTGCTAGAGGCTGGTGTATCTGCTAGAGGCTGGTGTATCTGCTAGAGGCTGGTGTATCTGCTAGAGGGTAGTAGAGGTTGGTGTATCTGGTGTATCTGGTGGAGGATAGTAGAGGCTGGTTTATCTGGTAGAGGCTGGTGTTCCTGGTGGAGGATAGTAGAGGCTGGTGTATCTGGTGGAGGATAGTAGAGGCTGGTTTATCTGGTAGAGGCTGGTGTTCCTGGTGGACGATAGTAGAGCCTGGTGTTCCTGGTGGAGGATAGTAGAGGCTGGTGTATCTGGTGGAGGATATTAGAGGCTGGTGTATCTGGTAGAGGCTGGTGTTCCTGGTGGAGGATAATAGTGGCTGGTGTATCTGGAAGAGGCTGATGTATCTGGAAGAGGCTGATGTATCTGGAAGAGGCTGGTGTATCTGGTAGAGGCTGGTGTATCTGGAAGAAACTGGTAGTAGAGGCTGGTGTATCTGGAAGAGGCTGGTGTTCCTGGTGGAGGATAGAAGATGCTGGTGTTCCTGGTGGAGGATAGTAGAGACTGGTGTATCTGGAAGAGACTGGTGTATCTGGAAGAGACTGGTGTTCCTGGTGGAGGATAGTAGAGGCTGGTGTACCTGGTGGAGGATAGTAGAAGCTGGTGTATTTGGTAGAGGCTGGTGTATCTGGTGGAGGCTGGTGTTCCTGGTGGAGGATAGTAGAGGTTGGTGTTCCTGTTGGAAGATGCTGGTGTATCTGGAAGAGGCTGGTGTTCCTGGTTGAGGATAGTAGAGGGTGGTGGAAGGTAGTAGAGGCTGGTGTACCTGGAAGAGGCTGGTGTTCCTGGTAGAGGATAGTAAAGGCTGATGTTCCTGGTGGAGGCTGGTGGAGGATAGTAGAGGCTGGTGTTCCTGTTGGAAGATAGTAGAGGCTGGTGTTCCTGGTGGAAGATGCTGGTGTATCTGGAAGATGCTGGTGTTCCTGGTTGAGAATAGTAGAGGCTGGTGTATCTGGTAGAGGCTGGTGTATCTGTTGGAGGATAGTAGAGGCTGGTGTTCCTGGTGGAGGATAGTAGAGGCTGGTGTATCTGGTTGAGGATAGTAGAGGCTGGTGTTCCTGGTGGAGGACAGTAGTGGCTGGTGTTCCTGGTGGAGGATAGTAGAGGCTGGTGTATCTGGAAGAGGCTGGTGTATCTGGAAGAGGCTGGTGTATCTGGAAGAGGCTGTTGTATCTGCTGGTGTATCTGCTGGTGTATCTGGTAGAGGCTGGTGTATCTGGTAGAGGCTGGTGTTTCTGGAAGAAACTGGTAGTAGAGGCTGGTGTATCTGGAAGAGGCTGGTGTTCCTGGTGGAGGATAGTAGAGGCTGGTGTTCCTGTTGGAGGATAGTAGAGGCTGGTGTATCTGGAAGAAACTGGTGTTCCTGGTGAAGGATAGTAGGGGCTGGTGTTCCTGGTGGAGGATAGTAGAGGCTGGTTTATCTGGTAGAGGCTGGTGTTCCTGGTGGAGGATAGTAGAGCCTGGTGTTCCTGGTGGAGGATAGTAGAGGCTGGTGTATCTGGTGGAGGATATTAGAGGCTGGTGTATCTGGTAGAGGCTGGTGTATCTGGTAGAGGCTGGTGTATCTGGTAGAGGCTGGTGTATCTGGTAGAGGCTGGTGTATCTGGTAGAGGCTGGTGTATCTAGTAGAGGCTGGTGTATCTGCTAGAGGATAGTAGAGATTGGTGTATCTGGTGGAGGATAGTAGAGGCTGGTGTATCTGGTAGAGGCTGGTGTATCTGGTGGATCATAGTAGAGTCTGGTGTACCTGGTAGAGGCTGGTGTATCTGGAGAGAATAGTAGAGGCTGGTGTACCTGGTAGAGGCTGGTGTATCTGGAGAGAATAGTAGAGGCTGGTGTACCTGGTAGAGGCTGGTGTATTTAAAGGATAGTAGTGTCTTGGGTTTCCGGTAGAGTCGTATTTTTTGAGATTATGTGGGCTTTATAAATAAATAAATAAATATTAAAATACATAGTTTGAAGTACAAACATCATTGTGGCAATACATATCTTGCAGTAGGACTATATAATATTAATCTCCAGAGTAGACAGGATAAATGTTAAGAGGTTTTATGTTCTCTTTACTTCTAAATTAGTCCTGAAGATATCGACCTAGATCTTGACAATATCCAAAACAGCTAACAATAATTTCAATTTTTACAAATTCAGCCATTTTTAAATTGTGAAGTCATATCTTTTTACACAATACCACAACTAAGTTTTCCAATTTGGGAGGGAAAGTAGATGAAGCTTTCAATAATTTACTGTGTATTTCAGATGGAATCGAGGCATTACAATGTACCAGAGGACACCAACATAGAGCTCCTTCTGCTACAGTATGTACTTACAGAAAACTCACCTTCCAGATGTGTAGCTGTGAAGACTGAGACGGTGTTCATTCTTTACAGTCTAGAACCTTGGAGAAGGGGAGGGTGCTAAGATGACGTATGGAATTGTTTTAAGATAGTCATACTATGGATAATTTAGTTATTTGATTTAGAATTTTAGGAGCCTTTCAGGAATCAAAAAATGATTTGATCAAACATTGATTTTCACCTTTTCTACTAAACCACATAGAAACACATTGAATAACACATTCAGAAAGGACAGTCAGAATATAAATAATAAGATACAAGGTTTTGAAGTATCAACATTTTTTACACATTTCACCTCAAAACTACCATCATAATTCCATTTGTTTAAAAAAGCCTGGTACCGGTTACCTTCAGAGGAGTCCTGTGACACTTGTTTGTAGCCCAAACGGTTTGGACACTACCAAACAGAAGTTGGCACATCGACGCTACTGAATTCAGAGAAGTCTCTGAACGGAGAACACCATCATGTTCGTGAGAGTCTCCCCTTTCCGTAGAGTGGTCATAATAGATTCGGACGCTACAGATGTTTTTGTGAGAAGATATTCGGGATGTCTCCTGGTCTGACAAACACCACTCTAGTTCTGCCATCTTTCAGCCCGGAAGTGAGACATTGTCAGATGCCTATGTCTTGAGACTCATCCAATGCAAAAAAAAAACATATCCCTAGCTTAAACTGACAGATTTTTTTACGAGGATTGTTTTGTTATGCACAGGTGCGTCAATCGACTCTAGGGGGTTTGAATGTTGATCTGACGTCATAATAACAGGGTCATTGGCTGTGCTGGAGCAGTAAGACAAACTGTAGACGAACGTCGGGGTGTGAAGTCAGGGGAGGTGCATCTGGGACAGCAGTCGGACACGGTTGTTACCTACGGTTACCCACATCAAGGCTCCGTGTAACATGGCAGTGTTGCCCTTGTTTGAGTAACTGCAGCGACTTGAGGCGGCTTCATAAAAAACCTGCATGAACTTTGATCACAAGTTCATGCAGTCGATATGTAGACATATGCTCTGTGTACACGGAGTCTCACATATAAATAAGAAAAGCACTTTTTTTGTCCATTAAAATAACATCAAATTGATCAGAAATACAGTGTAGACATTGTTAATGTTGTAAATGACTATTGTAGCTGGAAACAGCAGATTTTTTGTGGAATATCTACATAGGTGTACAGAGGCCCATAATCAGCAACCATCACTCCTGTGTTCCAATGGCACGTTGTGTTAGTTGATCATTTTAAAAGGCTAATTGAGGAGCATTAGAAACCCCTTTTGCAATTATGTTAGCACAGCTGAAAACTGTTGTTCTGATTTAAAGAAGCAATAAAACTGTCCTTCTTTAGACTAGTTGAGTATCTGGAGCATCAGCATTTGTGGGTTCGATTACAGGCTCAAAATGGCCAGAAACAAAGCACTTTCTTCTGAAACTCATCAGTCTATTCTTGTACTGAGAAATGAAAGCTGTTCCATGTGAGAAATTGCCAAGAAACGGAAGAACTCATACAACGCTGTGTACTACTCCCTTCATAGAACAGTGCAAACTGGCTCTAAGCGGAATAGAAAGAGGAGTGGGAGGCCCCGGTGCACAACTGAACATGGGGACAAGTACATTAGTGTCTAGTTTGAGAAACAGACGCCTCAAAAGTCCTCAACTGGCAGCTTCATTAAATAGTACCAGTCTCAACGTCAACAGTGAAGAGGTGACTCTGGGATGCTGGCCTTGTAGGCAGAGTTCCTCTGTCCAATGTCTGTATTCCTTTGCCCATCTTAATAAAAAAAATATATTGGCCAGTGTGAGATATTGTTTTTTCTTTGTATCTCTGCCAGAAGGCCTGCATTCCAGGGTCGTCTATTCACTGTTGACTTTGAGACTGGTGATTTGCGGGTACTACTGTGAGTCAGGAGGAGTGAAGACTCTGTGTCAGGCCTTCATGGTCGAATTGCTGCAAAGAAACCACCACTAAAGGACACCAATGATAAGAAGAGACTTGCTTGGGCCAAGAAACACAAGCAATGGACTTGTCATTTGATCTGGAGTCCAAATTGGAGATTTTTGGTTCCAACTGCCGTGTCTTTGTGAGATGCAGTGTGGGTGAACAGATGATCTCCGCATGTGTGTTTCCAACTGTAAAAAATGGAGGAGGAGGTTTTAGTGGGGGGTGATTTGCTGGTGACACTGTCAGTGATTTATTTAGAATTCAAGCACACTTAACCAGCATGGCTACCACAGCATTTTGCAGCGATACGCCATCCCATCTAGTTTGGGCTTAGTATTTGTTTTTCAACAGGACAATGACCCACAACACCTCCAGGCTGTGTAAGGGCCATTTGACTAAGAAGCAGAGTGATGGCGTGCTGCATCAGATGACCTGACCTTCACAACCACCCAACCTCAACCAAATTTATATGGTTTGGGATAAGTCGGACTGCAGAGTGAAGGAAAAGCAGCCAACAAGTGCTCAGCATATGTGGGTACTCCTTCAAGACTGTTGGAAAAGCATTCCAGGTGAAGCTGGTTGAGAGAATGCCAAGAGTGTGCATAGCTGTCATCAAGGCAAAGGGTGGCAATATGAAGAATCTCAAATATAAAATATATTTTGATTTAACACTATTGGTTACTAAATGATTCCATATGTGTTATTTCATAGTTTTGATGTCTATTCTATTATTCTACAATGTAAAAATAAAGAAACACCCTTGAATGAGTAGGTGTTCTAAAACTGTTGACCGGTAGTGAATATTACAGTGCCCTTGGAAAGTATTCAGACACTAACTTTTTCCACATTTTGTTACGTTATTCTAAAATTGATTTAAATAGTTTTTTCCCCTCATCAATCTACTCACAATACCCCATAATGACAAAGCAAAAACAGGTTCAGAAATTTGTGCAAATATGTATGTATAAAAATAAATCACATGAACATAAGTATTTAGATCCTTTACTCGGTACTTTGATGAAGCACCTTTGGCAGCGTTTACAGCCTCAAGTCTTCTTGGGTATGGCACTACAAGCTTGGCACAGCTCTATTTGGGGAGTTTCTTTTCTCTGAAGAGCCTATCAAGCTCTGTCAGGTTGGATGGGGAGCGCCATTGCACAGCTATTTTCAGGTCTCCAGAGATGTTTGATCGGGTTCAAGTCCGGGCTCTGGCTGGGACACTCAAGGACATTCAGAGACTTGTCCCGAAGCCACTCCTGCGTTGTCTTGGCTTTGTGCTTAGGGTTGTTGTCCTGTTGGAAGGTGAACCTTTGCCCCAGTCTGAGGTCCTGTGTGCTCTGGAGCAGATTTTCATCAAGGGTCTCCCTGTGCTTTGCTCCGTTCATCTTTCCCTCGATCCTGACTAGTCTCCCAGTCCCTGCCGCTGAAAAACATCCCCACAGCATGATGCTGCCACCACCATGCTTCACTGTAGGGATGGTGCCAGGTTTCTTCCAGATGTGACGCTTGGCATTCAGGCCAAAGAGTTCAATCTTGGTTTCATCAGATCAGAGAATCTTGTTTCTAATTGTCTGAGAGTCCTTTAGGTGCCTTTTGTCAAACTCCAAGCCGGCTGTCGTGCCTTTTACTGAGGAGTGGCTTCCGTCTGGCCAGTCTACCATAAAGGCCTGATTGGTGTAGTGCTGCGGAGATGATTGTCCTTCTGGAATGTTCTCCCATCTCCACAGAGGAACTCTGGAGTGCTGTCATAGTGACCATCGGTTTCTTGGTCAACTCCCTGACCAAGGCCCTTCTCCCCGATTGATCAGTTTATCTGGACGGCCAGCTCTAGGAAGAGTCCTGGTTGTTCCAAACTTCTTCAATTTAATAATGATGGAGGCCACTGTGTTCTTGGGGACCTTTTGGTACCCTTCCCCAGATCTGTGCCTGGACACAATCCTGTCTCTGAGTGCTATGGACATTTCCTCCGACCTCGTGGATTGGTTTTTGCTCTAACATGCGCTGTCAACTGTGGGACCTTCTATAGACAGGTGTGTGCCTTTCCAAATCATGTCCAACCAATTACATTTTCCACAGGTGGACTCCAATCAAGTTGTAGAAACATTAAGGATAATAAATGGAAACAGGATGCACCTGGGCTCATCGTCTCATCGCAAAGGGACTGAATACTAACGTATATTTTATTTTATTTTTGCAAAAAAAAAATCAAACCTGTTTCCGCTTTGTCATTATGGAGTATTGTATGTAGATGAGGAAAACATATATTTAATCCATTTTAACAAAATGTAATAAAAGTCAAGTGGTCTGAATACTTTCCCGAATGTGCTGTAGTTGGCAATAGAAGTACATTTTTTGGTTGGTATCATTTGCATTTAGATTTATATATAATTTTGGTTAACCCCATGACAATGATTTTGAGGTATGAAGATGTTATCAATTAAATGAAGCTTTCACAAAAATATACATAGGAAAACCATAACTTGCACGCACGCAGATCGGTGAAATGGTAAGATAAATTGGCATTCCACATGAGAAAGGCTGCAGTCTCCTCGTGTAGCCTTTTACCGGCAACTTCAGGAATAATGGCAGAATCTGTGAAAGCAAGCAGGAGGAGAATAGTTTTTTTCTTCTGGTCATCTAGATCTCTAACTCCCTCTTGGGGCATTTGTCTCATTTCATCAAACCATACGCTTTAAGCATCATTCAAGCTCAATGCATATAGTTGATTTTTTATGAAACACAGGGTGTGTCTATATATGGAAAAATGTCCGATTGGTTGAATGAACAGGCGACTTTCCATCGACTAAGATTTTATTTTGTCGGGAACAGCTCTTGTTGTCATTGACTTAGCCAAATTGACCTGCTGGAACGCTCCCATCGTGTTGTGTGTCAGCTCTGTTGATGTGTGATTTGTATTGTGTTGACGTGGTTGTTTACTGTGTGTGTGTGTGTGTGTTCCAGGTTAATGGTCACCAGATCCTGGATGAGCCCATGGACGAGGGAGAGTCTTTTACTCATTGTGTGAGTAACATGGAGGGTCTGTGTCACTGTGTGAGAAACATGGAGGGTGTGAGTAACATGGAGGGTGTGTCTCACTGTATGAGGAACATGGGGGGGGGTGTCTCACTGTGTGAGGAACATGGGGGGTGTGTCTCACTGTGTGAGGAACATGGGGGGTGGGTCTCACTGGGTGAGGAACATGGGGGGTGGGTCTCACTGGGTGAGGAACATGGGGGGTGTGTCTCACTGGGTGAGGAACATGGGGGGTGTGTCTCACTGGGTGAGGAACATGGGGGGGGGTGTGTCTCACTGGGTGAGGAACATGGGGGGGGTGTGTCTCACTGGGTGAGGAACATGGGGGGGGTGTGTCTCACTGGGTGAGGAACATGGGGGGGGTGTGTCTCACTGGGTGAGGAACATGGGGGGTGTGTCTCACTGGGTGAGGAACATGGGGGATGTCTCACTGGATGAGGAACATGGGGGGTGAGGAACATGGGGGGTGGGTGTCACTGTGTGAGGAACATGGGGGGTGTGCACAGTAGTAGTAGCAATAATAATAGTCATTTGTATAGAGCTTTTCAGGACAGTGTACCTGGTAGAGGATAATGTTCCTGGTAGAGGATAGTGTTCCTGGTAGAGGATAGTGTTCCTGGTAGAGGATAGTGTACCTGGTAGAGGATAGTGTACCTGGTAGAGGATAGTGTACCTGGTAGAGGATAGTGTACCTGGTAGTGTACCTGGTAGAGGATAGTGTTCCTGGTAGAGGATAGTGTTCCTGGTAGAGGATAGTGTTGATGGTAGAGGATAGTGTTCCTGGTAGTGGATAGTGTTCCTGGTAGAGGATAGTGTACCTGGTAGAGGATAGTAGAGGATAGTGTACCTGGTAGTGGATAGTGTTCCTGGTAGAGGATAGTGTTCCTGGTAGAGGATAGTAGAGGATAGTGTTCCTGGTAGAGGATAGTAGAGGATAGTGTACCTGGTAGAGGATAGTGTTCCCGGTAGAGGATAGTGTTCCCGGTAGAGGATAGTGTTCCCGGTAGAGGATAGTGTTCCCGGTAGAGGATAGTGTTCCTGGTAGAGGATAGTAGAGGATAGTGTTCCTGGTAGAGGATAGTAGAGGATAGTGTTCCTAGTAGAGGATAGTGTTCCTGGAAGAGGATAGTAGAGGATAGTGTTCCTGGTAGAGGATAGTAGAGGATAGTGTTCCTGGTAGAGGATAGTGTTCCTGGTAGAGGATAGTGTTCCTGGTAGTGGACAGTGTACCTGGTAGAGGATAGTAGAGGATAGTAGAGGATAGTGTACCTGGTAGAGGATAGTAGAGGATAGTGTTCCTGGTAGAGGATAGTGTTCCTGGTAGAGGATAGTGTTCCTGGTAGTGGACAGTGTACCTGGTAGAGGATAGTAGAGTATAGTAGAGGATAGTGTACCTGGTAGAGGATAGTAGAGGATAGTGTACCTGGTAGAGGATAGTGTACCTGGTAGAGGATAGTGTACCTGGTAGAGGATAGTGTACCTGGTAGAGGATAGTAGTGGATAGTGTTCCTGGTAGAGTATAGTAGAGGATAGTGTTCCTGGTAGAGGATAGTAGAGGATAGTGTACCTGGTAGAGGATAGTGTACCTGGTAGAGGATAGTGTACCTGGTAGAGGATAGTGTTCCTGGTAGAGGATAGTGTTCCTGGTAGAGGCTAGTGTACCTGGTAGAGGCTAGTGTACCTGGTAGAGGATAGTGTACCTGGTAGAGGATAGTGTACCTGGTAGAGGATAGTGTTCCCGGTAGAGTATAGTGTTCCCGGTAGAGTATAGTGTTCCCGGTAGAGTATAGTGTTCCCGGTAGAGGATAGTGTTCCCGGTAGAGGATAGTGTTCCCGGTAGAGGATAGTGTTCCTGGTAGAGGATAGTGTTCCTGGTAGTGGATAGTGTACCTAGTAGTGTTCCTGGTAGAGGATAGTGTTCCTGGTAGAGGATAGTGTTCCTGGTAGAGGATAGTGTACCTAGTAGAGGATAGTGTTCCCGGTAGAGGATAGTCGAGGATAGTGTTCCTGGTAGAGGATAGTGTTCCTGGTAGAGGTTGGAGAGGATAGTGTTCCTGGTAGAGGATAGTGTTCCCGGTAGAGGATAGTGTTCCTGGTTTAGGATAGTAGAGGATAGTGTTCCTGGTAGAGGATAGTAGAGGATAGTGTTCCTGGTAGAGGATAGTAGAGGATAGTGTTCCTAGTAGAGGATAGTGTTCCTGGTAGAGGATAGTAGAGGATAGTGTTCCTGGTAGAGGATAGTAGAGGATAGTGTTCCTAGTAGAGGATAGTGTTCCTGGTTTAGGATAGTAGAGGATAGTGTTCCTGGTAGAGGATAGTGTTCCTGGTAGAGGATAGTAGAGGATAGTGTTCCTAGTAGAGGATAGTGTTCCTGGTGGAGGATAGTAGAGGATAGTGTTCCTGGTTTAGGATAGTAGAGGATAGTGTTCCTGGTAGAGGATAGTAGAGGATAGTGTTCCTGGTAGAGGATAGTGTTCCTGGTTTAGGCTAGTAGAGGATAGTGTTCCTGGTTTAGGCTAGTAGAGGATAGTGTTCCTGGTAGAGGATAGTGTTCCTGGTAGAGGATAGTAGAGGATAGTGTTCCTAGTAGAGGATAGTGTTCCTGGTAGAGGATAGTAGAGGATAGTGTTCCTGGTAGAGGATAGTAGAGGATAGTGGTAGAGGATAGTAGAGGATAGTGTTCCTGGTAGAGGATAGTGTTCCCGGTAGAGGATAGTGTTCCTAGAAGAGGATAGTAGAGGATAGTGTTCCCGGTAGAGGATAGTGTTCCTGGTAGAGGATAGTGTTCCTGGTAGAGGATAGTAGAGGATAGTGTTCCTGGTAGAGGATAGTGTTCCTGGTTTAGGATAGTAGAGGATAGTTTTCCTGGTAGAGGATTGTAGAGGATAGTGTTCCTGGTAGAGGATAGTGTTCCTGGTTTAGGATAGTAGAGGATAGTGTTCCTGGTAGAGGATAGTAGAGAATAGTGTTCCTGGTAGAGGATAGTGTTCCTGGTTTAGGATAGTAGAGGATAGTGTTCCTGGTAGAGGATAGTAGAGGATAGTGTTCCTGGTAGAGGATAGTAGAGGATAGTGTTCCTAGTAGAGGATAGTGTTCCTGGTAGAGGATAGTAGAGGATAGTGTTCCTGGTAGAGGATAGTAGAGGATAGTGTTCCTAGTAGAGGATAGTGTTCCTGGTAGAGGATAGTGTTCCTAGTAGAGGATAGTGTTCCTGGTAGAGGATAGTAGAGGATAGTGTTCCCGGTAGAGGATAGTAGAGGATAGTGTTCCTGGTAGAGGATAGTAGAGGATAGTGGTAGAGGATAGTAGAGGATAGTGTTCCTGGTAGAGGATATTGTTCCTGGTAGAGGATAGTGTTCCCGGTAGAGGATAGTGTTCCTGGAAGAGGATAGTAGAGGATAGTGTTCCTGGAAGAGGATAGTAGAGGATAGTGTTCCTGGTAGAGGATAGTAGAGGATAGTGTTCCTGGTAGAGGATAGTAGAGGATAGTGTTCCTAGTAGAGGATAGTGTTCCTGGTAGAGGTTGTGTACAGTATATGTTAAATGCATAAAAAAAGATCAAATAAAAACAGAATACATTTAGAATCAGTAGATAGGCTAGGTGCTAAAATCACTTTCCAGATTAGGACTTGAAGAAAAACAGTATTTAGAAATGGGTTTTATGTCCCGTTTTAGAGGTTCCGATTAATGGGGTGACTCTCAGATGTTCAAGGAGAGAATCCGTAGGCAAGGGGCATGAGAGGTCCCTTAGTCTATTCTAGACTGTAAAGACTATGAGGGGGATTCTGGAGTCGATCCACTAGTTGACTGGAGGCCAGTTCAGTAAGGATGGGGGTGATGTGTGCGGACGTCTTGGTCCTGGTCAGGCTGCACTATTCTGGAGAATGTTTGTTTTATTGAACCTTTATCTAACTCGTCAAGTCAGTTAAGAGCAAATTCTTATCTACAATTACGGCCTAGCCAGGCCAAACCCAGAGCTGTAGTCAATCCGGGAAAACATTTAGGTGTGGGCTAGTTTCTCTGTATCTGGCTGGGAGAGCTATAGTTTGGCCCGGGCAATGTTTCTTAGATAGAAACATGTTAGCGGATACGGTTTATATGGGCATCACAGGACAGAGAAGGGTCAAAGTTGACTCCCAAGTTGGAGAGGGTGGATGGCTTGACCGTCGATTGTAGGGCAGATGTTCCCACCACTGGTGACCTACTTGAATAAGGGGTTGTATATTTTGTGTGTGCATGCAGTACTAACTGTGTGTGTGTGTGTGTGTGTGTGTGTAGGATGAGGTTACGTCATATTCAGAGATCCATATCACCCACCATGTGAAGGAGGGCTGTGAGAAGGCTGACCCGAGGCAGTTTGAGCTGCTTAAGGTCCTGGGGCAGGGTTCCTTCGGAAAGGTTTTTCTGGTCCGGAAGGTCACAGGTCCAGACGCGGGTCAGTTATATGCAATGAAAGTCCTCAAGAAGGCTTCGTTGAAAGGTAACAGTCCAGTTATCATCATGCATGTTCTCTCAGATGGTCTCTCTGACACTATGCTCACTTCAATGCTTTATAGATGCATATCATATTGTAGAAACTAATGGCCCTGTTTGTCTGGAATCTCGTGTGTGTGTGTGTGTGTGTGTCTGTCGCCCTGTGCCTCGGTCTGTCGCCCTGTGCCTCGGTCTGTCGCCCTGTGCCTCGGTCTGTCGCCCTGTGCCTCGGTCTGTCGCCCTGTGCCTCGGTCTGTCGCCCTGTGCCTCGGTCTGTCACCCTGTGCCTCGGTCTGTCACCCTGTATCTGTCTGTCACCCTGTGCCTCGGTCTGTCACCCTGTGCCTCGGTCTGTCGCCCTGTGCCTCGGTCTGTCGCCCTGTGCCTCGGTCTGTCGCCCTGTGCCTCGGTCTGTCGCCCTGTGCCTCGGTCTGTCACCCTGTATCTGTCTCTCTCTCTTTGTCTGTCCAGTCAGGGACAGAGTTCGCACCAAGATGGAGCGAGACATTTTAGTGGAGGTCAATCACCCCTTCATAGTCAAGTTGCACTACGGTTAGTCTGATCTTTAACCCCTGACCCTTCACCTCTACCCTCTCTCCCCTTCATAGTCAAGTTGCATTACGGTTAGTCACTCTGTCATTGTTCTGACTATAGAGGTGTCTAACGCTTCTTGTCTCTCAGCCTTCCAGACCGAAGGGAAGCTCTATTTAATCCTGGACTTTCTCAGGGGAGGAGACGTCTTCACGCGCTTATCCAAAGAGGTGAGACACCTTTCTACTGCTATAGTCTATTAGAAATAATATCCCAAGATGTGGGTTATTCACTTTGCTTTTGACTGCATTTAAATATACAGTCAATGGCCAGTTTATAAGGTACACCCATCTACTACTGGGTAGGATCCCCTTTTGCTTCCAGAGCAGTCAGAATTCTTTGGGGCATGGATTTTACAAGATGTGGCGTTCAAACATTGCTAGCGTGTGCCAGGACAACATTCCCCACGCCATTACACCACCCCCACCAGCCTGTACCGTTGAAACCAGGCAGGATGGGGCCATGGACTGTTTACGCCAAATCCTGACTCTCAGCACGATGCAACAGGAACCGGGATTCATCGCACCAGGCAATGTTTTTCCAGTCCTCAATTGTCCAGTGTGGGTGATCACTTGCCAACTATAAGAGTGGAACCCGGTGTGGTCGTCTGGAACCCGGTGTGGTCGTCTGGAACCCGGTGTGGTCGTCTGGAACCCGGTGTGGTCGTCTGGATCCCGGTGTGGTCGTCTGGATCCCGGTGTGGTCGTCTGGATCCCGGTGTGGTCGTCTGGAACCCGGTGTGGTCGTCTGGAACCCGGTGTGGTCGTCTGGATCCCGGTGTGGTCGTCTGGATCCCGGTGTGGTCGTCTGGATCCCGGTGTGGTCGTCTGGATCCCGGTGTGGTCGTCTGGAACCCGGTGTGGTCGTCTGGAACCCGGTGTGGTCGTCTGGATCCCGGTGTGGTCGTCTGGATCCCGGTGTGGTCGTCTGGATCCCGGTGTGGTCGTCTGGATCCCGGTGTGGTCGTCTGGATCCCGGTGCAATATCCCATCTGTGATAAGCACCGACGAGTTGTGCATTCCGCGATGCTGTTCTACCACTGTTGTACCGCACCGTTATTTGCCTGTTTGTGGCCCGCCTGTTAGCTTGCACGATTCTTTTGTGTTTGTCGCTCGGTTCTCGGGTAAACCCTAGGCACTGTTGTGTGTGTAAAAAGGCCAGGAGACCGGCTCAGAGTCGCTTAGGTCACTCGTTTTTCCCATTCTAACGTTCAGTCGAACAGTGATTGAATGGCTCGATGCCTATCTGCCTGCTTTATATAACAAGCCACATGACTCACTGTCTGTAGGAGCTAACCATTATCATGAACGGGAGTGGTGTACCTAATAAACTGGCCATAGTGTATAATGCTATAAAGAATATGGCTGTATTTAAATGTGTAAATAGTATTATTTATATAATGTATATAATGTTTTGTGTAGCTCTAACTGTATTTAGGAATGTAACATTATAATGTGTTGCCTATGACTCTTCCCTCCGAGGCCAGACAGTAAATGTGTCCAGTTCTCACTAGGTTATGTTTACAGAGGAAGATGTCAAATTCTACCTAGCAGAGCTGGCACTGGCCCTCGACCACCTGCACCATCTGGGCATAGTTTACAGAGACCTCAAACCAGAGAAGTATGTACCATAATCCCTAACCCTCCTAGTCTTTCTGCCCCTAACTCTAGTGATTTAAACCCCTACATGGTTGGGGTGTTTCTGGTGACGGGTTGGGGTGTTGCTGATGACAGGTTAGGGTGGTTGGGGTGTTTCTGGTGACCGGTTAGGGTGGTTGGGGTGTTGCTGGTGACCGGTTAGGGTGGTTGGGGTGTTGCTGGTGACCGGTTAGGGTGGTTGGGGTGTTGCTGGTGACAGGTTAGGGTTGTTGGGGTGTTTCTGGTGACAGGTTAGGGTGGTTGGGGTGTTTTTGGTGACAGGTTAGTGTGGTTGGGGTGTTTCTGGTGACAGGTTAGGGTGGTTGGGGTGTTGCTGGTGACTGGTTGGTGTGGTTGGGGTGTTTCTGGTGACAGGTTAGGGTGGTTGGGGTGTTTCTGGTGACTGGTTGGGGTGTTGCTGGTGACAGGTTAGGGTGGTTGAGGTGTTTCTGGTGACAGGTTAGGGTGGTTGGGGTGTTGCTGGTGACCGGTTAGGGTGGTTGGGGTGTTGCTGGTGACAGGTTAGGGTGGTTGGGGTGTTGCTGGTGACAGGTTAGGGTGTTTCTGGTGACTGGTTGGGGTGTTTCTGGTGACAGGTTAGGGTGGTTGGGGTGTTTCTGGTGACTGGTTAGGGTGGTTGGGGTGTTGCTGGTGACAGGTTAGGGTGGTTGGGGTGTTTCTGGTGACAGGTTAGGGTGGTTGGGGTGTTTCTGGTGACAGGTTAGGGTGGTTGTGGTGTTGCTGGTGACAGGTTAGGGTGGTTGGGGTGTTGCTGGTGACAGGTTAGGGTGGTTGGGGTGTTGCTGGTGACAGGTTAGGGTGGTTGGGGTGTTTCTGGTGACAGGTTAGGGTGGTTGGGGTGTTTCTGGTGACAGGTTAGGGTGGTTGTGGTGTTGCTGGTGACAGGTTAGGGTGGTTGGGGTGTTGCTGGTGACAGGTTAGGGTGGTTGGGGTGTTGCTGGTGACAGGTTAGGGTGTTGCTGGTGACAGGTTAGGGTGGTTGGGTTGTTTCTGGTGACCGGTTAGGGTGGTTGGGGTGTTGCTGGTGACAGGTTAGGGTGTTGCTGGTGACAGGTTAGGATGGTTGGGGTGTTTATGGTGACCGGTTGGGGTGTTGCTTGTGACCGGTTAGGGTGGTTGGGGTGTTGCTGGTGACAGGTTAGGGTGGTTGGGGTGTTTCTTTTGACAGGTTAGGGTGGTTGGGGTGTTGCTGGTCACAGGTTTGGGTGGTTGGGGTGTTGCTGGTGGCAGGTTAGGGTGGTTGGGGTGTTTCTGGTGACAGGTTAGGGTGGTTGGGGTGTTGCTGGTCACAGGTTAGGGTGGTTGGGGTGTTTCTGGTGACCGGTTAGTGTGGTTGGGGTGTTTCTGGTGACCGGTTAGTGTGGTTGGGGTGTTTCTGGTAACAGGTTGGGGTGTTTCTGGTGACAGGTTAGGGTGGTTAGGGTGGTTGGGGTGTTTCTGGTGACAGGTTAGGGTGGTTGCTGTGTTTCTGGTGAAAGGTTAGGGTGTTGCTTGCGACAGGTTAGGGTGGTTAGGGTTTTGCTGGTGACAGGTTAGGGTGTTGCTGGTGACAGGTTAGGGTGGTTGAGGTGTTTCTGGTGACAGGTTAGGGTGGTTGGGGTGTTGCTGGTAACCGGTTAGGGTGGTTGGGGTGTTGCTGGTGACAGGTTAGTGTGGTTGGGGTGTTGCTGGTGACAGGTTAGGGTGGTTGGGGTGTTGCTGGTGACAGGTTAGGGTGGTTGGGGTGTTTCTGGTGACTGGTTGGGGTGTTTCTGGTGACAGGTTAGGGTGGTTGGGGTGTTTCTGGTGACTGGTTAGGGTGGTTGGGGTGTTGCTGGTGACAGGTTAGGGTGGTTGGGGTGTTTCTGGTGACAGGTTAGGGTGGTTGGGGTGTTGCTGGTGACCGGTTAGTGTGGTTGGGGTGTTTCTGGTGACTGGTTGGGGTGTTTCTGGTGACAGGTTAGGGTGGTTGGGGTGTTGCTGGTGACAGGTTAGGGTGGTTGGGGTGTTTCTGGTGACCGGTTAGGGTGGTTGGGGTGTTTCTGGTGACTGGTTGGGTGTTTCTGGTGACAGGTTAGGGTGGTTGGGGTGTTGCTGGTGACCGGTTAGGGTGGTTGGGGTGTTGCTGGTGACGGGTTAGGGTGGATGGGGTGTTGCTGGTGACAGGTTAGGGTGGTTGGGGTGTTTCTGGTGACTGGTTAGGGTGGTTGGGGTGTTGCTGGTGACAGGTTAGGGTGGTTGGGGTGTTTCTGGTGACTGGTTAGGGTGGTTGGGGTGTTGCTGGTGACAGGTTAGGGTGGTTGGGGTGTTTCTGGTGACTGGTTGGGGTGTTTCTGGTGACAGGTTAGGGTGGTTGGGGTGTTTCTGGTGACTGGTTAGGGTGGTTGGGGTGTTGCTGGTGACAGGTTAGGGTGGTTGGGGTGTTTCTGGTGACAGGTTAGGGTGGTTGGGGTGTTTCTGGTGACAGGTTAGGGTGGTTGGGGTGTTTCTGGTGACTGGTTAGGGTGGTTGGGGTGTTGCTGGTGACAGGTTAGGGTGGTTGGGGTGTTTCTGGTGACAGGTTAGGGTGGTTGGGGTGTTTCTGGTGACAGGTTAGGGTGGTTGGGGTTTTGCTGGTGACAGGTTAGGGTGTTGCTGGTGACAGGTTAGGGTGGTTGGGGTGTTTCTGGTGACAGGTTAGGGTGGTTGGGGTGTTGCTGGTAACAGGTTAGGGTTGTTGGGTTGTTTCTGGTGACCGGTTAGGGTTGTTGGGGTGTTGCTGGTGACAGGTTAGGGTGTTGCTGGTGACAGGTTAGGGTGGTTGGGGTGTTTATGGTGACCGGTTGGGGTGTTGCTTGTGACCGGTTAGGGTGGTTGGGGTGTTTCTGGTGACAGGTTGGGGTGTTGCTGGTGACCGGTTGGGGTGTTGCTGGTGACAGGTTAGGGTGGTTGGGGTGTTGCTGGTGACCGGTTAGTGTGGTTGGGGTGTTTCTGGTGACTGGTTGGTGTGTTTCTGGTGACCGGTTAGGGTGTTTGGGGTGTTGCTGGTGACAGGTTTGTGTGTTGCTGGTGACAGGTTCGGGTGGTTGGGGTGTTTCTGGTGACAGGTTAGGGTGGTTGAGGTGTTTCTGGTGACAGCTTAGGGTGGTTGGGGTGTTTCTGGTGACCGGTTAGGGTGGTTGGGATGTTGCTGGTGACAGGTTGGGGTGTTGCTGGTGACAGGTTGGGGTTTTGCTGGTGACAGGTTGGGGTTTTGCTGGTGACAGGTTAGGGTGGTTGGGGTGTTTCTGGTGACTGGTTAGGGTGGTTGGGGTGTTGCTGGTGACAGGTTAGGGTGGTTGGGGTGTTTCTGGTGACCGGTTAGGGTGGTTGGGGTGTTTCTGGTGACTGGTTGGGTGTTTCTGGTGACAGGTTAGGGTGGTTGGGGTGTTGCTGGTGACCGGTTAGGGTGGTTGGGGTGTTGCTGGTGACGGGTTAGGGTGGATGGGGTGTTGCTGGTGACAGGTTAGGGTGGTTGGGGTGTTTCTGGTGACTGGTTAGAGTGGTTGGGGTGTTGCTGGTGACAGGTTAGGGTGGTTGGGGTGTTTCTGGTGACAGGTTAGGGTGGTTGGGGTGTTGCTGGTGACAGGTTAGGGTGGTTGGGGTGTTTCTGGTGACTGGTTAGGGTGGTTGGGGTGTTGCTGGTGACAGGTTAGGGTGGTTGGGGTGTTTCTGGTGACAGGTTAGGGTGGTTGGGGTGTTTCTGGTGACAGGTTAGGGTGGTTGGGGTGTTTCTGGTGACTGGTTAGGGTGGTTGGGGTGTTGCTGGTGACAGGTTAGGGTGGTTGGGGTGTTTCTGGTGACAGGTTAGGGTGGTTGGGGTGTTTCTGGTGACAGGTTAGGGTGGTTGGGGTGTTGCTGGTGACAGGTTAGGGTGTTGCTGGTGACAGGTTAGGGTGGTTGGGGTGTTTCTGGTGACAGGTTAGGGTGGTTAGGGTGTTGCTGGTGACAGGTTAGGGTGGTTGGGGTGTTGCTGGTAACAGGTTAGGGTGGTTGGGTTGTTTCTGGTGACCGGTTAGGGTGGTTGGGGTGTTGCTGGTGACAGGTTAGGGTGGTTGGGGTGTTTCTGGTGACGGGTTAGGGTGATGCTGGTGACAGGTTAGGGTGGTTAGGTTGTTGCTGGTGACGGGTTATGGTGGTTGGGGTTTTGTGATGGGTTAGGGTATTTTGGGTGTTGTGATGGGTTAGGGTATTTTGGGTGTTGTGATAGGTTAGGGGTGTTTGGGGTGTTGTGATGGGTTAGGGTATTTTGGGTGTTGTGATGGGTTAGGGTATTTTGGGTGTTGTGATGGGTTAGGGTATTTTGGGTGTTGTTAGGGGTGTTGTGATGGGTTAGGGGTGTTGTGATGGGTTAGGGGTGTTTTGGGTGTTGTGATGGGTTAGGGGTGTTTTGGGTGTTGTGATGGGTTAGGGGTGTTTTGGATGTTGTGATGGGTTAGGGTATTTTGGGTGTTGTGATGGGTTACTGGTGTTGTGATGGGTTAGGGGTGTTGTGATGGGTTAGGGGTGTTGTGATGGGTTAGGGGTGTTGTGATGGGTTAGGGGTGTTGTGATGGGTTAGGGGTGTTTTGGGTGTTGTGATGGGTTAGGGGTGTTTTGGGTGTTGTGATGGGTTAGGGTATTTTGGGTGTTGTGATGGGTTAGGGGTATTTTGGGTGTTGTCATGGGTTAGGGTATTTGGATTGTTGTGATGGGTTAGGGTATTTTGGGTGTTGTGATGGGTTAGTGGTGTTGTGATGGGTTAGGGGTGTTGTGATGGGTTAGGGGTGTTTTGGGTGTTGTGATGGTTAGGGTATTTTGGGTGTTGTGATGTGTTAGGGTATTTTGGGTGTTGTGATGGGTTAGGGTATTTGGATTGTTGTGATGGGTTAGGGTATTTTGGGTGTTGTGATGGGTTAGGGTATTTTGGGTTTTGTGATGGGTTAGGGTATTTGGGGTGTTGTGATGGGTTAATGGGTGTTGTGATGGGTTAGGGGTGTTGTGATGGGTTAGGGGTGTTGTGATGGGTTAGGGGTTTTGTGATGGGTTAGGGGTGTTGTGATGGGTTAGGGTATTTTGGGTTTTGTGATGGGTTAGGGTATTTGGGGTGTTGTGATGGGTTAATGGGTGTTGTGATGGGTTAGGGGTGTTGTGATGGGTTAGGGGTTTTGTGATGGGTTAGGGGTGTTGTGATGGGGGTGTTGTGATGGGTTAGGGTATTTTGGGTGTTGTGATGGGTTAGGGGTGTTTTGGGTGTTGTGATGGGTTAGGGGTGTTTTGGGTGTTGTGATGGGTTAGGGGTGTTTTGGGTGTTGTGATGGGTTAGGGTATTTTGGGTGTTGTGATGGGTTAGGGGTGTTGTGATGGGTTAGGGGTGTTGTTATGGGTTAGGGGTGTTTTGGGTGTTGTGATGGGTTAGGGTATTTTGGGTGTTGTGATGGGTTAGGGTATTTTGGGTGTTGTGATAGGTTAGTTTTTTTGGGTGTTGTGATGAGTTAGGGTATTTTGGGTGTTGTGATGGGTTAGGGTATTTTGGGTGTTGTGATGGGTTAGGGTATTTTGGGCGTTATGATGGGTTAGGGTATTTTGGGTGTCGTGATAGGTTAGGGGTGTAGTGATGGGTTAGGGGTGATGGGTTAGGGGTATTTTGGGTGTTGTGATGGGTTAGGGTATTTTGGGTGTTGTGATGGGTTAGGGGTGTTTTGGGTGTTGTGATGGGTTAGGGGTGTTTTGGGTGTTGTGATGGGTTAGGGGTGTTTTGGGTGTTGTGATGGGTTAGGGTATTTTGGGTGTTGTGATGGGTTAGTGGTGTTGTGATGGGTTAGGGGTGTTGTGATGGGTTAGGGGTGTTTTGGGTGTTGTGATGGTTAGGGTATTTTGGGTGTTGTGATGTGTTAGGGTATTTTGGGTGTTGTGATGGGTTAGGGTATTTGGATAGTTGTGATGGGTTAGGGTATTTTGGGTGTTGTGATGGGTTAGGGTATTTTGGGTTTTGTGATGGGTTAGGGTATTTGGGGTGTTGTGATGGGTTAATGGGTGTTGTGATGGGTTAGGGGTGTTGTGATGGGTTAGGGGTGTTGTGATGGGTTAGGGGTTTTGTGATGGGTTAGGGGTGTTGTGATGGGTTAGGGTATTTTGGGTTTTGTGATGGGTTAGGGTATTTGGGGTGTTGTGATGGGTTAATGGGTGTTGTGATGGGTTAGGGGTGTTGTGATGGGTTAGGGGTTTTGTGATGGGTTAGGGGTGTTGTGATGGGGGTGTTGTGATGGGTTAGGGTATTTTGGGTGTTGTGATGGGTTAGGGGTGTTTTGGGTGTTGTGATGGGTTAGGGGTGTTTTGGGTGTTGTTATGGGTTAGGGGTGTTTTGGGTGTTGTGATGGGTTAGGGTATTTTGGGTGTTGTGATGGGTTAGGGGTGTTGTGATGGGTTAGGGGTGTTGTTATGGGTTAGGGGTGTTATGGGTTAGGGGTGTTTTGGGTGTTGTGATGGGTTAGGGTATTTTGGGTGTTGTGATGGGTTAGGGGTGTTGTGATGGGTTAGGGGTGTTGTGATGGGTTAGGGTATTTTGGGTGTTGTGATGGGTTAGGGTATTTTGGGTGTTGTGATGGGTTAGGGTATTTTGGGCGTTATGATGGGTTAGGGTATTTTGGGTGTCGTGATAGGTTAGGGGTGTTGTGATGGGTTAGGGGTGATGGGTTAGGGGTATTTTGGGTGTTGTGATGGGTTAGGGTATTTTGGGTGTTGTGATGGGTTAGGGGTGATGGGTTAGAGTATTTGGGGTGTTGTGATGGGTTAGGGTCTTTGGATTGTTGTGATGGGTTAGGGTATTTTGGGTGTTGTGATGGGTTAGGGGTGATGGGTTAGGGGTGATCGGTTAGGGTATTTTGGGTGTTGTGATGGGTTAGGGTATTTTGGGTGCTGTGATGGGTTAGGGTATTTTGGGTGCTGTGATGGGTTAGGGTATTTTGGGTGTTGTGATGGGTTAGGGTATTTTGGGTGCTGTGATGGGTTAGGGTATTTTGGTTGCTGTGATGGGTTAGGGTATTTTGGGTGTTGTGATGGGTTAGTTTTTTTGGGTGTTGTGATGGGTTAGGGGTGATGGGTTAGGGTATTTTGGGTGTTGTGATGGGTTAGGGGTGATGGGTTAGGGGTGATCGGTTAGGGTATTTTGGGTGTTGTGATGGGTTAGGGTATTTTGGGTGCTGCTATTTACTTTAGAAGAAACATTGTCCTGTTGTTGATGGTGATGTTGTTACTGTCAGGAGGTCTGTGTGTCTCTCTACTATACCTACTAATGTGGTTCTCTGTTTTCAGCATTTTGTTAGATGAAGCTGGACACATCAAGTTAACAGGTATGACCTGCTCTCTGTCTGGGCTGTGGTGCTTCAGGAGATTATGTTGTGTGTTTATGTTTGAGCTAAAATAAAGAGGTGGTTGTGCATTTCAGACTTTGGGTTGAGTAAGGAGTCCGTGGATGTTGATAAGAAGGCCTATTCATTCTGTGGAACGGTGGAGTACATGGCTCCTGAGGTCGTCAACAGAAGAGGACACACACAGAGTGCTGACTGGTGGAGTCTAGGAGTGCTCATGGTAAACATACCCACACCTCTACATCACCTGTACCTGTAACCCCAGCCTAATGTCTCTACCTGTACCTCTACATCACCTGTACCTGTAACCCCAGCCGAATGTCTCTACCTGTACCTATAACCCCAGTTTAGTGTCTCTACCTGTACCTCTACATCACCTGTACCTATAACCCCAGCCTAATGTTTGTACCTGTACCTCTACATCACCTGTACATGTAACCCCAGCTAATGTCTCTACCCGTACCTATAACCCCAGCCTAATGTCTCTACCTGTACCTATAACCCCAGTTTAGTGTCTCTACCTGTACCTCTACATCACCTGTACCTATAACCCCAGCCTAATGTCTGTACCTGTACCTCTACATCACCTGTACCTATAACCCCAGCCTAATGTCTGTACCTGTACCTCTACATCACCTGTACATGTAACCCCAGCTAATGTCTCTACCCGTACCTATAACCCCAGCCTAATGTCTGTACCTGTACCTCTACATCACCTGTACCTGTAACCCCAGCCTAATGTCTCTACCTGTATCTACCCTGTACCTATAACCCCAGCTTAATGTCTCTACCTGTACCTCTACATCACCTGTACCTATAACCCCAGCCTAATGTCTGTACCTGTACCTCTACATCACCTATAACCCCAACCTAATGTCTCTACCTGTACCTCTACATCACCTGTACCTGTACCCTCAGCCTAATGTCTGTACCTGTACCTCTACATCACCTGTACCTGTAACCCCAGCCTAATGTCTCTACCTGTATCTACCCTGTACCTATAACCCCAGCTTAATGTCTCTACCTCTACCTCTACATCACCTGTACCTATAACCCCAGCCTATTGTCCCTACCTGTAACCCCAGCCTAATGTCTGTACCTCTACATCACCTGTACCTATAACCCCAGCCTAATGTCTGTACCTCTACATCACCTGTACCTATAACCCCAGCCTAATGTCTGTACCTCTACATCACCTGTACCTTTAACCACAGCCTATTGTCTCTACCTGTACCTGTAACCCCAGCCTAATGTCTCTACCTGTATCTACACTGTACCTATAACCCCAGCCTAATGTCTCTACCTGTACCTCTACATCACCTGTACCTGACCCTCAGCCTAATGTCTGTACCTGTACCTCTACATCACCTGTACCTATAACCCCAGCCTAATGTCTCTACCTGTACCTCTACATCACCTGTACCTGTAACCCCAGCCTAATGTATCTAACCTGTACCTATAACCCCAGCCTAATGTCTGTCTCTCCTTTCTGTATAGTTTGAAATGCTGACTGGGACGTTACCATTCCAGGGCAAAGACCGCAACGAGACCATGAACATGATCCTTAAGTAAGTCAACCACACTGTACTGTACTGTACTGTTATTGGAGTCAACTACACTGTACTGTTATTGGAGTCAACTACACTGTACTGTTATTGGTGTCAACCACACTGTACTGTACTGTTATTGGAGTCAACCACACTGTACTGTTATTGGTGTCAACCTGTACTGTACTGTTATTGGAGTCAACCACACTGTACTGTTATTGGAGTCAACCACACTGTACTGTTATTGGAGTCAACCACACTGTACTGTTATTGGAGTCAACCTGTACTGTACTGTTATTGGTGTCAACCTGTACTGTACTGTTATTGGTGTCAACCACACTGTACTGTTATTGGAGTCAACCTGTACTGTACTGTTATTGGTGTCAACCTGTACTGTACTGTTATTGGTGTCAACCTATACTGTTATTGGAGTCAACCACACTGTACTGTTATTGGAGTCAACCACACTGTACTGTTATTGGAGTCAACCACACTGTACTGTTATTGGTGTCAACTACACTGTACTGTTATTGGTGTCAACCTGTACGCTACTGTTATTGGAGTCAACTACACTGTACTGTTATTGGAGTCAACTACACTGTACTGTTATTGGAGTCAACCACACTGTACTGTTATTGGAGTCAACCTGTACGCTACTGTTATTGGAGTCAACTACACTGTACTGTTATTGGAGTCAACTACACTGTACTGTTATTGGAGTCAACCACACTGTACTGTTATTGGAGTCAACCACACTGTACTGTTATTGGAGTCAACCACACTGTACTGTGCTGTTATTGGAGTCAACTACTGTACGCTACTGTTATTGGTGTCAACCACACTGTACGGTTATTGGAGTGCGCCGAATACAACAGCTGCAGAATTTACAGTGAAATGCTTTCTTACTGGCTCTAACCAATAGTGCAAAAAAGGTATTAGGTGAACAATAGGTTAGTAAAGAAATAAAAACAACAGTAAAAAGACAGTAGCGAGGCTACATACAGGCACCGGTTAGTCAGGCTGATTTGAGGTAATATATACAGGTCCTCAGGGCATGAGCAGACCAGCTGGCTGGTGTGTTTACAGACATATTCAATCAATCCCTATCCCAGTCTGCTGTTCTCACATGCTTCAAGAGGACCACCATTGTTCCAGTCCCTAAGAAAGCTAAGGTAACTGAGCTAAACGACTATCGCCCCGTAGCACTCACTTCCGTCATCAAGTGCTTTGAGAGACTAGTCAAGGACCATATCACCTCCACCCTACCTGACACCCTAGACCCACTCCAATTTGCCTACCGTCCCAATAGGTCCACAGACGACGCAACCACACTGCCCTAACCCATCTGGACAAGAGGAATACTCATGTAAGAATGCTGTTCATCGACTAAAGCTCAGCATTTAACACCATAGTACCCTCCAAACTTGTCATTAAGCTCAAGACCCTGGGTCTCGACCCCGCCCTGTGCAACTGGGTCCTGGACTTTCTCACGGGCCGCCCCCAGGTGGTGAGGGTAGGTAACAACATCTCCACCCCGCTGATCCTCAACACTGGGGCCCCACAAGGGTGCGTTCTGAGCTCTCTCCTGTACTCCCTGTTCACCCACGACTGCGTGGCCACGCATGCCTCCAACTCAATCATCAAGTTTGTGGACGACACTACAGTGGTAGGCTTGATTACCAACAACGACGAGACGGCCTACAGGGAGGAGGTGAGGGCCCTCGGAGTGTGGTGTCAGGAAAATAACCTCACACTCAACGTCAACAAAACTAAGGAGATGATCTTGGACTTCAAGAAACAGCAGAGGGAGCACCCCCCTATCCACACCGACGGGACAGTAGTGAAGGTGGACAGTTTTTTTTTCTTCTTTTTTTTTAAGTTCCTCGGCCTACACATCACGGACAAACTGGAATGGTCCACCTACACAGACAGCGTGGTGAAGAAGGCGCGACAGTGCCTGTTCAACCTCTGGAGGCTGAAGAAATTTGGCTTGCCACCAAAAACTTTTTTACAGATGCACAATCGAGAGCATCCTGTCGGGCTGTATCACCACATGGTACGGCAAGTGCTCCGCCCACAACCGCAAGGCTCTCCAGAGGGTAGTGAGGTCTGCACAATGGGGGCAAACTACCTGCCCTCCAGGACACCTACACCACCCGATGTCACAGGAACGCCAAAAAGATCATCGAGAACAACACCCACCCGGGCCACTGCCTTTTCACCCCGCTATCATCCAGAAGGCGAGGTCAGTACAGGTGCATCAGAGCTGGGACCGAGAGACAGAAGCTGTTTTTCAATCTCAAGGCCATCAGACTGTTAACCAGCCATCACTAACATTGAGTGGCTCAATGACTCAAATCTCAAGCCACTTTAATAATTATAAACTGGATGTAATAAATGTATCACTAGTCACTTTAAACAATGCCACTTTATATAATGTTTACATAGATCTCATCTATATACTGTACTCTATACCATCTACTGCATCTTGCCTATGCCGTTTGGCCATCGCTCCTCCATATATTTATATGTACATATTCCTATTCACTCCTTTACACTTGTGTGTATAAGGAAATTGTTGTGAATTTGTTAGATTACTTGTTAGATATTACTGCATGGTTGGAACTAGAAGCACAAGCATTTCGCTACACTCGCATTAACATCTGCTAACCATGTGTATGTAACCAATACAATTTGATTTAACATTATCCACATAAGTCACAGCAACATCTTTTATATACACTATTTTATGTCCAGCTTTTGGAATTTTGGCTTTCCTGGATATAGCCACTATATTGTGATCACGTCATCCAATGGGTATGGATATAGCCACTATATTGTGATCACGTCATCCAATGGGTATGGATATAGCCACTATATTGTGATCACGTCATCCAATGGGTATGGATATAGCCACTATATTGTGATCACGTCATCCAATGGGTATGGATATAGCCACTATATTGTGATCACGTCATCCAATGGGTATGGATATAGCCACTATATTGTGATCACGTCATCCAATGGGTATGGATATAGCCACTATATTGTGATCACGTCATCCAATGGGTATGGATATAGCCACTATATTGTGATCACGTCATCCAATGGGTATGGATATAGCCACTATATTGTGATCACGTCATCCAATGGGTATGGATATAGCCACTATATTGTGATCACGTCATCCAATGGGTATGGATATAGCCACTATATTGTGATCACGTCATCCAATGGGTATGGATATAGCCACTATATTGTGATCACGTCATCCAATGGGTATGGATATAGCCACTATATTGTGATCACGTCATCCAATGGGTATGGATATAGCTTTAGAACACCGTTCTACAGTATTAGTAAAAATGTGATCAATACGTGTGGATGATCTTGTTACTGTAGTGTTTGTAAACACCCTGGTAGGTTGATTAATAACCTGAACCAGATTACAGGCACTGGTTACAGTGAGAAGCTTCCTCTTGAGCGGACAGCTTGATGAAAAACAGTCAATATTCAGGTCCCCAAGAAAGATTTTTCCAAAACAGCTACCTTGTCCTTTAACCTCAGGCATTTGACCACTATCGGCCTAGGCCTGTCAGGTGGGCCGGCGGTGGGTTTTCCAGTCGTGTGGGCGTAATTTACCTTCGTATTTCTGTGGTACATCTTCAGTTTCTCCGAGATAATTTCCCGTACTCTCTCCTCAGTCTCCGTCCAGGTCTCGTGGAGATTCTGCAATTCCATCCACAACCATGTTGTTTCGATTTGATTGTACCTCGAGATAATCTGAATTCGATTTCTCTGTCAATGTTATCATGGATTCACATACAGAACTGATGTCCTCTCTCAGTGACTTACAGATTGCTGTCATCTTGCCGTTCTCCAGTAAACTTGTTATGGCTAGGAGTCCCTCAAAAGGAACATTCCCTCCCATTCAGCTGAAAAATATATTTTTTAAATATTTAACTTTCACACATTAACAAGTCCAATACAGCAAATGAAAGATAAACATCTCGTTAATCTACCCATTGTCTCCGATTTTTTAAAATGTTTTACAGCGAAAACACAACATATATTTATGTTAGATCACCACCAAATCCAAAAACACACACAGCCATTTTTCACAGCCAAAGATAGTCACAAAAGCAGAAATATAGATAAAATGAATCACTAACCTTTGATTATCTCCATCAGATGACACTCATAGAGCATCATGTTATACATGTATTGTGTGTTTTGTTCGATAATGTGTATA
Source organism: Oncorhynchus mykiss (assembly GCF_057628025.1). Classification (NCBI taxonomy): domain Eukaryota; kingdom Metazoa; phylum Chordata; class Actinopteri; order Salmoniformes; family Salmonidae; genus Oncorhynchus; species Oncorhynchus mykiss. The sequence continues at coordinate 43,344,130 of NC_143035.1, forward strand.
TATACACTGCTCAAAAAAATAAAGGGAACACTTAAACAACATAATGTAACTCTCAAGTCAATCACACTTCTGTGAAATCAAACTGTCCACTTAGGAAGTAACACTGATTGACAATACATTTCACATGCTGTTGTGCAAATGGAATAGACAACAGGTGGAAATTATAGGCAATTAGCAAGACACCCCCAATAAAGGAGTGGTTCTGCAGGTGGGGACCACAGACCACTTCTCAGTTCCTATGCTTCCTGGCTGATGTTTTGGTCACTTTTGAATGCTGGCGGTGCTTTCACTCTAGTGGTAGCATGAGACGGAGTCTACAACCCACACAAGTGGCTCAGGTAGTGCAGCTCATCCAGGATGGGACATCAATGCGAGCTGTGGCAAGAAGGTTTGCTGTGTCTGTCAGCTTAGTGTCCAGAGCATGGAGGCGCTACTAGGAGACAGGCCAGTACATCAGGAGACGTGGAGGAGGCCGTAGAAGGGCAACAACCCAGCAGCAGGACCGCTACCTCCGCCTTTGTGCAAGGAGGAGCACTGCCAGAGCCCTGCAAAATGACCTCCAGCAGGCCACAAATGTGCATGTGTCTGCACAAACGGTCAGAAACAGACTCCATGAGGGTGGTATGAGGGCCCGACGTCCACAGGTGGGGGTTGTGCTTACAGCCCAACACCATGCAGGACGTTTGGCATTTGCCAGAGAACACCAAGATTGGCAAATTCGCCACTGGCGCCCTGTGCTCTTCACAGATGAAAGCAGGTTCACACTGAGCACATGTGACAGACGTGACAGAGTCTGGAGACGCCGTGGAGAACGTTCTGCTGCCTGCAACATCCTCCAGCATGACCGGTTTGGCGGTGGGTCAGTCATGGTGTGGGGTGGCATTTCTTTGGGGGGCCGCACAGCCCTCCATGTGCTCGCCAGAGGTAGCCTGACTGCCATTAGGTACCGAGATGAGATCCTCAGACCCCTTGTGAGACCATATGCTGGTGCGGTTGGCCCTGGGTTCCTCCTAATGCAAGACAATGCTAGACCTCATGTGGCTGGTGTGTGTTAGCAGTTCCTGCAAGAGGAAGGCATTGATGCTATGGACTGGCCCGCCCGTTCCCCAGACCTGAATCCAATTGAGCACATCTGGGACTTTATGTCTCGCTCCATTGCACCACAGACTGTCCAGGAGTTGGTGGATGCTTTAGTCCAGGTCTGGGAGAAGATCCCTCAGGAAACCATCCGCCATCATCAGGAGCATGCCCAGGCGTTGTAGGGAGGTCATACAGGCACGTGGAGGCCACACACACTGCTGAGCCTCATTTTGACTTGTTTTAAGGACATTACATCAAAGTTGGATCAGCCTGTAGTGTGGTTTTCCACTTTAATTTTGAGTGTGACTCCAAATCCAGACCTCCATGGGTTGAGAAATTTGATTTCCATTTATAATTTGTGTGATTTTGTTGTCAACACATTCAACTATGTAAAGAAAAAAGTATTTAATTAGAATATTTCCTTCATTCAGATCTAGGATGTGTTATTTTAGTGTTCCCTTTATTTTTTTGAGCAGTGTATATATAAAAAATGTCAGTTTACATTGGCGCTTTACGTGCAGTAATGTTTTGATTCTAAAACATCCGGTGATTTTGCAGAAATACTCACAATAAACATTGATAAAAGATGCAAGTGTTATTCACAGAATTAAAGATAAACGTATCCTCTGTGCAACCGCTGTGTCAGATTTCAAAAAAACTTTACGGAAAAATAATAATCTGAGAATGGCACTCTGAACCCAAATTAGCCAAAGAAATAGCAGCCATTTTGGCGTCAACAGAAGCTACAAAAAACACTATAAATATTCACTTACCTTTGAATATCTTCATCAGAAGGCAGTCCCAGGAATCCCAGTTCGACAATAAATGACTGATTTTGTTCCATGAAGTTCCATAAAGCCCATCATTTAGCCACTTGTTGTTAGCTTGTTCAGCCCAGCATTCAATCTTCAAAAAGCACGAGCAATTCCTCCAGACAAAAACCCCAAAAGTTCCGTTACAGGTCGTAGAAACAAGTCAAATGATGTATGCAATCCATATTTAGGATGTTTTAAACATTAATCAGCAATAAGGTTCCAACCGGAGAATTTCATTGTCTGAAGAAAAGCATTGGAATGGGAGGATACTCTCTCGTGACCACGTGCTATGAGCCCGAGGCTTTCTGCCAGACCACTAATTAAAAGAGCTCCTATGAGCCCCTCCTTTATAGTAGAATCATACAACCAGAATCTAAAGCCGGTTACATTTTATGGAAGCCCTAGGAAGTTCATGCACATCCATAACTAACAGGGACTTCAAATGGCACTGTTTTGAAAATCGAGTTCTCACTTCCTGTTTGGATTTCTTCTCAGGTTTTTTCATATGAGTTCTGTTATACTCACAGACATAATTCAATTTTCTATCCACCAGTAATAATAATATGCATATATTCCCATCTGGGACAGAGTAGGAGGCAGTTAAGTTTGGGCACGCAATTCATCCTTTTTATTAGCATTTTATTTTTCAATTAGGATGTGCAGGGTGTACATGGTCTGTCGTACGATATTTTGGTAAGAAGACAATTTGACATTTGTTCAGGACATTGTTGTCACTCGCGCTGTTCTCTCCTGTCTTCTCTCTCTCCTCTACTCACTCACTCACTCACTCACTCACTCACTCACTCCCTCTCTCAGAGCTAAGTTAGGGATGCCTCAGTTCCTGAGTCTAGAAGCCCAGAGTCTGCTGAGAATGCTGTTTAAACGCAACCCTGCTAACCGCCTGGGTAAGTTTCTTTGTTTATTTGGATCCCCATTATCTTTTGCAGAAGCAGCAGCTACTCTTCCCGGGGTCTACAAACAACACAAAACATGACAAGTAACAAAACACTGATAGAACAGTCACACAAATTAACCACCTGGGTAAGAGCGAGAGAGTGTGTGTTACTGACGGTTGTCTCTCTGTAGGGGTGTGTGTTTTACTGACGGTTGTCTCTCTGTAGGGGTGTGTGTGTTACTGACGGTTGTCTCTTTGTAGGGGTGTGTGTGTGTGTGTGTGTGTGTGTGTGTGTGTGTGTGTTACTGACAGTGCTCTGTGTCTCTGTAGGGGCTGGGGCCGATGGGGTGGAGGAGATCAAACGTCACGCCTTCTTCTCATCGATCGACTGGAACGTAAGTCTCTCTCGCTCACACACACACACACACACACACACAATACATCCCATTCCCACCTAACAGACGGTCGGCTTACTTAGGATTGGTCTGTAGAGTGCTAGGTGTGTATCTGGGCAGAGGTCTGACAGTGTGTGTGTTAATATTTCAGTGGGAGTGTTTATGAGCCAGCAGGAGACGATTGGCTGAGACTAGGAGGAAGGGAAGGGTTTAATATGGGCTGGTGGCTGGGTCTTGATCTTGCTTGTTCGCTCTCTCAATTAAATTCAACAGGGCTTTATTGGCATGGGCAACATGTTTACATTTCCAAAGCAAGTGAAATAAACAAACTAAAGTGAGAAACAATATAAAAAACTATTAGGAAGTAACATTGCACAGGTAACATTGCACTCACAAAGGTTTAAAAAACAGACATTTCCAGTGTTATATCATCAGTGTTTTAATCATGTGAAAATAGTTGTAGTATGAATAGTGAGGAAGACAAATAAACATAAATATTTGTGGTATTTACAATGTTGTTTGTGCTCAACTGGTTGCCCTTTTCTCATGGCAATGGGCCACAAATCTTGCTGCTGTGATGCACACTGCAGTATTTCACCGTACAGATAAGGGAGTTTATCAATGTTGGATTTGTTTTGAAATTCTTTGTGGGTTTGTGTAATCTTTGGGAAATATGTATCATTAAGGAGTGCATACATCTGGCAGGAGGTTAGGAAGTGCATCTGTTTCCACCTCATTTTGTGGGTAGTGAGCACATAGCCTGTCTTCTCTTGAGAGCCAGGTCTGCCTACGGCGGCCTTTCTCAAAAGCAAGGCTATCCTCACTGAGTCTGTACATAGTCCAAGCTTTCCTTAATTTTGGGTCAGTCACCTTGGTCAGGTATTCTGCCACTGTGTACTCTCTGTTTAGGGCCAGATAGCATTCTAGTTTGACCAGTTTTTTGGGTCTGTTTGTGTTTGTTCACAGAGGTGCAGAATCAGCTGGCTGAGGTGAGGGGTTTGTGAGGGAATGTGTAGGCATCGCTTCCTTTTAGGTGATTGTAGAATGGAACAGCTCTTTTCTGGATTTTTAGAATTAGCTGATGTCCTAATTTTGTTCTACACACATTGTTTGGGTTTTTGCGTTGCACACAATGTATATATTTTGCAGAATTCTGCATGCAAAGTCTCAATTGGGTGTTTCTCCCATTTTGTTTATTCTTGGTTGGTGAGTGGACCCCAGACCTCACAACCATACAGTGTGTTTTACAATAGGTTTTTAGCCCGATACTAATTGGGATATCAAATGTTATGTTCCTTTTGCCCTTCTTGTTTAGGGTACAGTGCCTTCGGAAAGTATTCAGACCCCTTGACCTTTTCCACATTTTGTTGCGTTACTCAAATTATTATTATTATTATTTATTATTTTTTGCAATCTACACACAATAACCCATAATGGCTAAGCGAAAACAGTTTTTTTTGACATTTTTGCACATTTATTAAAAATAAAACACAGAAATAACTTTACATAAATATTCAGACCCTTTGTTATGAGACTCAAAATTGAGGTCAGGTGCATCCTGTTTCCATTGATCATCCTTGAGATGTTTCTACAACTTGGAGTCCACCTGTGGTAAATTCAATTGATTATACATGATTTTGAAAGGCACACACCTGTCTAAAAACCAAGCCATGAGGAATTGCTCGTAGAGCTCTGAGACAGGATTTTGTCGAGGCATAGATCTGGGGGAAGGGTACCAAAACATGGGAGAAACAAAACATGGGCCTGGCAACTGGACCTCTTTTGGAACACCATTATTTTTGTCTTATTGAGATTCACTGTCAGGGCCCAAGTCTGACAGAATCTGTGCAGAATATCTAGGTGCTGTAGGCCCTCCTTGGTTGGGGGACAGAAGCACCACATCATCAGCAAACAGTAGACATTTGACTTCAGATTCTAGTAGGGTGAGGCCGAGTGCGTGCTGCAGACTGTTCTAGTGCCCTCGCCTATTCGTTAATATATATGTTGAAGACTGTGGGGCTTAAGCTGCATCCCTGTCTCAACCCATGGCGCTGTGGGAAGATTTTTTTTTGCCAAATTTAACCACACACTACTTGTTGTTTGTGTACATGGATTTTATAATGTTGTATGTTTTTCCCCTAACATCACTTTTTTTTATCAATTTGTATAGCAGACCCTCATTCCAAATTGAGTCTAAAGCTTTTATGAAGTCAACAAAGCATGATAAGGCTTTGCCTTTGTTTTTGTTTGTTAGTCAATTAGGGTGTGCAGGGTGAATACGTGGTCTGTCGTACAGTAATTTAGTAAAACGGCAATTTGACAAGTCAGCTGTTGATGATAATGCAGAGGATTTTCCCGAGGTTGCTGTTGTCGCATATCCCACGGTAGTTATTGGGGTCAAATTTGTATCCACTTTTGTGGATTGGGGTGATAAGTCCTTGTCTCCAAATATTGGGGAAGATGCCAGCTCTGAGAATGATTGGAATTATCACCCCAGCCAATTGGAATTTGTGGTCTGTATATTTTAGAATTTCATATAGGATATATTTTGTCCTATAGTTCATTGAATGTAATTGGAGAATCCAGTGTGTTCTGGTCGTCTTTAATAGTTGATTCTAAGATTTGTATTTGATCATGTGCAGTTGAAGTCGGAATTTCACATACACTTAGGTTGGAGTCATTAACTTGTTTTTCAACCACTCCACAAATTTCTTGTTAACAAACTATCGTTTTCGCAAGTCCTTTAGGACATCTACTTTGTGCATGACAAGTAATATTTCCAATATTGTTTACAGACCGATTATTTCACTTATAATTCACAGTATCACAATTACAGTGGGTGAGAAGTTGACATACACTAAGTTGACTGTGCCTTTAAACAGCTTGGAAAATTCCAGAAAGTTATGTCATGGCTTTAGAAGCTTCTGCTAATTGACATCATTTGAGTCAATTGGAGGTGTACCTGTGGATGTATTTCAAGGCCTACCTTTAAACTCAGTTCCTCTTTGCTTGACGTCATGGGAAAATCAAATGAAATCAGCTAAGACCTCAGAAAAAAAAATTGTAGACCTCTACAAGTCTGGTTCATCCTCGGGGGCAATTCCCAAACGCCTGAAGGTACCACGTTCATCTGTACAAACAATAGTACTCAAGTATAAACACAATGGGACCACGCAGCCGTCATACCTCTCAGGAAGGAGATGCGTTCTGTCTCCTAGAGATGAATGTACTTTGGTGTGAAAAGTGCAAATCAGTCCCAGAACAACAGCAAAGGATCTTGTGAAGATGCTGGAGGAAACAGGTACAACAGTATCTATATCCATAGTAAAATGAGTCCTATATCGAGACAACCTGAAATTCCACTCAGCAAGGAAGAAGCCACTGCTCCAATACCGACATAAAAAAGCCAGACTGCGGTTTGCAACTGCAGATGGGGACAAAGATCGTACTTTTTGGAGAAATGTCTTCTGGTCTGATGAAACAGAACTGTTTGGTCCTAATGTCCATCGTTATGTTTGGAGGAAAACGGGGAGGCTTGCAAGCCAAAGAACACCATCCCAACCGTGAAGCACGGGGGTGGCAGCATCATTTTGTGGAGTGCTTTGCTGCAGGAGGGTCTGGTGCACTTCACAAAATAGATGGCATCATGAGGTAGGAAAATGATGTGGATATATTGAAGCAACATCTCAAGACATCAATCAGGAAGTTAAAGCTTGGTCGCAAATGGGTCTTCCAAATGGACAATGAACCCAAGCATACTTCCAAAGTTGTGGCAAAGTGGCTTAAGGACAGCAAAGTCAAGGTATTGGAGTGGCCATTACTAAGCCCTGACCTCAATCGTATAGAAAATGTGTTGGCAGAAGTGAAAAAGTGTGTGTGAGCAAGGAGGCCTAAAAACCTGACTCAGTTACACCAGCTCTGTCAGGAGGAACGGGCCAGAATTCACCCAACTTATTGTGGGAAGCTTCTGGAAGGCTACCAAAATCATTTGACCCAAGTTAAACAATTTAAAGGCAATGCTACCAAATACTAATTGAGGGTATGTAAACTTCTGACCCACTGGGAATGTCTCTCTCTCTCTCTCTCTCTCTCTCTCTCTCTCTCTCTCTCTCTCTCTCTCTCTCTCTCTCTCTCTGTCTCTCTCTGTCTCTCTCTGTCTCTCTCTGTCTGTCTCTGTCTCTGTCTCTGTCTCTGTCTCTGTCTCTTTCTGTCTCTACACTGTTCAAACGAAATATTAATATCTCAGCTTAACCCTCCCTCCCTCCCTCATAGAAGCTATACAGGACAGAGCTCCAGCCTCCATTCAAACCAGCAGCAGGGAAGCCTGATGACACGTTCTGCTTCGACCCAGAGTTCACCGCTAAAACACCCAAAGGTACATGAGGGTTAGGGTCACAGTCTAGATTCTCCAGGTTTTCCTTCTATTGCTAACACACATCTCGTGTGGATGCGTGGTTGTCTGGGTGTGTGTGTGGGTGGTTGGTTGTCTGTGTGTGTGTGTGGGTGGGTGGTTTGTTGTCTGGGTGGATGTCTGCGTGGTTGTCTGGGTGGTTGTCTGGGTGGTTGTCTGGGTGTGTGTAGACTCCCCAGGTATTCCTCCCAGTGCCAATGCCCATCAGCTGTTTAAAGGGTTCAGCTTCGTGGCTCCAGCCTCTCTGGATGACAAGAAGGGCTCTCCTCTACTCAGCATCCTACCTGTAGTACAGGTACACACACACACAGTTCCCCACTGCTTTAGTACATGTTCATATGCTTGAATGTTTAAATGATTTTGCTCTCTCACAGCCCTTGACTCTGTTGGTGCTGCCACCTGGGGAGTGGAGTGTAGAAGTGCATCCTGGTTGTTTTTCCCAAACAGTGTGCTAACACTAAACTACCAACTACTTCATTTAAGATCGGACCCTTTTTTTTTCCATTGTCCTCCTAAAATGACAAACCCAAATCCAAACTGCCTGTAGCTCAGGACCTGAAGCAAAGGATCGGAAAACACTTTGAAGTTGTGGAAATGCAAAATTAATGTAGGATAATATAACACATTTGATCTGGTAAAAGATAATACAAAGAAAAAAACTTTTTTTACATTTATTTTTGGTCCCATCTTTGAAATGCAATAAAGGCCATAATTAGACGCAATTTTGATTTCGGCCACTAGATGGCATCAGTGTATGTGCAAAGTTTTAGACTGA